>NC_056740.1:205557349-205802349 GCF_019279795.1 Protopterus annectens | reverse complement strand
ATTTGAGAGCACTCTGCTTCAATTATGTGCCATTCTTGACAAATAAGTACAATGCTTAATAAAACTGTACTTCTCTTTACAGTTTAAGAGGACGGCTGTTATATTTTTGCATTATTTACTGTGTCTCTAGACATTGTCATTTTAATGTATCTTCTTAGGTACGTACCTACCAGATGACCTAAGTGATCACTCATTAACTTATATTATTAGAAAAAAAAGCGACATAACTTTTCCAATCACTTTCCGAACACTACGTTCAAAAAAGCTATTTAACTCAGAACTTTTTCTAACAGAACTAAAGCTATGTAACAGGACCCCTCTAAAGATACTCCCTCTTAATGATGCAGTACAATACTTCAACTCCACGTTCTTATCTATTCTAGATCAGCATGCACCAACTCGCACTATTAGAACCAAAACCAAACCAGACCCCTGGCTTAGCAATGATACTAGACATAAAATCATTACCAGAAGCAAAGCCTGGACTAAATGGCGTACTACCAAGTTCCAAGCTGACCATCAAACCTTCAGAGAATGTAGAAACAACACAAAAAAAGCCATACTGTTAGACAAAAAGAACTACTACCTTCATTTACAACAAACATCCAATAAGGAACCAAAAAAATTGTGGTCCACCATCAATAATCTTCTATCCCCAGGCCAATCTATTACATCCAACCCACAACACTCTAACCCTGACAACCCTATACAAACAGCAAATGCCTTTAACTCCTTCTTCACTAATACTATACAAAATCTTGCAAATCACCTATCTCCCGATACCTCACAGATACTTCCTTCTTCTGTAAATACACCCTGCTCATTTCACTTTCTTCCCATTTCTACATCATATATCTCATTCTTGTAAAACTACTTCCTTCTTCTGTAAATACACCCTGCTCATTTCACTTTCTTCCCATTTCTACATCATATATCTCATCCTTGTTACAGTAAACACATCCTGCTCATTTCACTTTCTTCCTATTTCTACATCATATATCTCTTCCTTGCTACAAAAACTTAAACCTACCACCCCCTCCGCAGACAAACTCCCTGCCGAGTTCCTGCAAATAGGAGCTAAAGCCATTGGGTATCCCATTTCTATATTAATAAACAGATCCATCAATGAAAAAGCTGTCCCTGAAATCTGGAAAATATCTCACATTATCCCACTACATAAAGGAGGAAACTCTAATGATTTCTTTAACTATCGTCCCATAGCTTTACTATCCCCTATTGCCAAAATCATGGAAAAATGTATGCATAAACAACTCCTTAACCATCTTCTCCAACACAACCTACTTGCCAACTGTCAGCATGGTTTCAGACCTTCACACAGTACTACCACTGCACTGCTCTCTTTCACTAATACCATAAACTCTAACCGCAACAAAAACAGTCTCTCTTCGGCACTATTCATAGACTTATCCAAAGAATTTGACATGGTGAATCACCAACTACTCTTGCACATTCTCTTCTCTCTCTCACTTGATCCCCACAGCATAACTTGGTTTAAATCTTACCTTGAAAACCGCCAACAAGCTGTACTCTGGAAAAATGCACTATCTGACCACCTTCCTATCTCTCTAGGTGTGCCACAAGGCTCCATCTTAGGACCACTTCTATTTTCCATCTTTATCAACGACCTCCAATCAGCTATCCCTCATACTACCTGTATTCAATATGCAGATGACTCCACTATAATCTGCACAGCTACCTCTCAAACTGAACTTCAGACTCTTACCCAAAAAGCCTTTAACACAGTAGAACAATGGTTGTCACAACGCTGCCTCCTACTCAACCCCAAGAAAACTAAGCTACTACTCTTTTCACCAACATGAAATCACATCCCCCTAAATTTCACTATTACTTCCAATAACAGTACTAGTATTTCTCCTGACACCACCACAAAAGTATTAGGAATTACTATAGACCATCTTAATTTTGAAAATCACATTAACACTACCATAAAATCTGTGAACAAAAAAATAGGTAGCTTATACAGAATCAAACCCTTTCTTACTCCTGCCACTAGAATTACCCTAGCCAGAGCCCATCTGATCTCTACTTTACTTTATGCATGCCCTATTTATACCAATCTCTCAAAAAAAAAATCTCAATAAACTAGTTATATGCTACAATAACATTGCTAGATTTGCTACCGGATGCCCATTCAGGACACATCATTGCCTTAATCTTAGACAACTAGGTTGGCTTGAACTTCCCAATCAGATTCAACTACAACAACTTATAATAGCTCACAAAACCCTGTACCAACCCACAAAAACCCCAATACTCAATAGCCTTATTACCCCTTATTATAACCTTAAACATCTACGGTCCTCTAAAAAACTTTTGATCAACACCACTAGACCCAATAACTCTGCAGGAGACTGCTTGTTCTCCAACTCAGTAGGAAAAGTATGGAATAAATTACCCTCAGACATCTCATCTATGACTTCTCTCCCTCTGTTCAAAAAAAATCTCAAAAAGTATCTCAATAAAAAATGGTTATGCCCCTGCACTAACCCAGACTAACCCTGTTTTTTCCTTCCCTGTCATCCTTCCTTCCCCCTGAACCCAATTACATCCAATAACTCAGTAGGGGACTCTCAGCTGCTCAACTTTCCACTATGATTTGGAATAAAAGACCCACTGCCTACTTACCCTAATGTCTCTCCCTTTCCTTCATAAGAGTATCCCTGCCTCTCTTTCATAACAGTAACTATTCTACTTCCTCTATGAAAATAATCTAATCCTTAAACTCTACCTGTACTATCCCTGATACCTTTCCTATCTTTCCTTCATCTCTGTTCACATTTATTATCATTTCATTTAATATGTTTTTATAATGAGGATTGAGCTAAGCACATCACACAGTAACTGATTTTCTATATTTCACATGTGTGTAAAGAGTACTCTGTTATGAACATCACATAGCATGTTACTTTTACTCACTTAAAAAGTATTCTCAAAAAAAAAAAAAAAAAAATGTTCCTGTTTCCATTGCATCTGCATTTATTTTTATTGTTACACTTTATTAATTGATGTACTAATAATTTGGAGCTTTTCTCCCCGGGCCTCTACTGAAAATGGACATATATCCAGCTAGACTAGCCCGGTCAACAAATGTAAAATAAATAAAATAAATAAATAAAATAAAAGTGCCACTGAAATTACTGTCATTTGTTGCCGATTTCTGTATTTTGTTCCTTAGGCAGTGATTCGTTGCATTTGCTTGTTGATTATTGTATTCCTGTATTTTTTGCTACAACAGAATTGATTTCACATTAAGAAGTATTAGGTCTCCACTTTAGCTGCAGTGGAAAGAAGCCTGATCTCATTCTAAAATGGGAATCACTCTAGTCAGGTGTATGTGTAGTTTGATGATTGGCCAGAGGGCCATTGCAATTGTTTGTTCACTTTCTGAGCCTATATAAAGTCATCTCATGTGCACAATGAAGCTTACTGTGCAGTGGAGTTTGGTAGAGTCCTGTATAGAAGCAGGCACATTGAATTGAAACTTTCGCTATAAAAACTTCCTCTGAAATTTCCCCAGTACTTAGTTGCATATAAAGCATCTATTTTATGTGTTGAGGAGCACCACCCTATGAGTTTGGTCTTAGATATTATTTTGTAGTCTATACTTTTACAAAATCTTACATAGCCAGCTATAAACCCATCTTGTACCATCCCCTTGTAAAACATATAAATAGGAACTGTAACTATGGATATGCACTATTCTCTCTGCAGCTAGCTTATTGGATTTGGGCAACCTGATAATATTGCAGTTGTCTCATGTATACTAAGAACCACCTTATTCTAAAGCAATCTGATATGGTATGTGAGAGATGTAGTTATATAATGTCTCTGGAGACAAGGTTCTCACTTACTAACAGTAAAATTACCAGACAAGTTGTCAGTAACAAACACACTGTACCTGCCACACACAGCATTGATAAGACAAATAGACCCATATATGCAGAAGCTCCTAAATGTAATATTCCCGAGCTTCTAAGGCCCGCCGGATGCTGCACTTACAATAAGCAACCTCATAAGTAATACAGAAAAACAATAACCACTATCACATATACAGCCACATCAAAAGGGTCTATATTACAAAGTCAAATGATAAAAAGAGCAAATGCTCTTTTATCGAACACTAAAAGTCGAAAGCACTGAATGCCAAGCACACGAAACAGCGATTTTTTTCACAGGGAAAAAATGACTGGGTCATTTTCAGGACTTTGCTATTTCCTCTACTGTGGTATGATCTCGGAGTTGGTATATTTAAGTATATTTAAGTCCCACATCGGGGGTTGGGGTGCGAAGCCCCCCACTTTATTTTGTCTTTGGATTTGTTTTTTTTTGTTTTCTGTTTTTTTTTTTGTTTTTTTTTTGCGGAGCAGCGATTTTTTTCTCTGGGAAAAAAATCACTGTTCCATGTGTTCGTCATTTACTGCTTTTGTTTTTTAGTGTTCAATAAAAGAGCATTCCCTCTTATTATTGTTCAACGTCGTGATATAGACCCACATCATAAGATGTCTCAACCTCTAAGCCTGTATGGCATATCACTACACAACCCAGTATTTTGGACATATAGGACTCATTTGTGAGACACACAGATGTCCCATTCACTGGGCTGAGTAAGGAGACAGCCATGGTCAGTAGCTTGTCAGTTGCCAGGATCCACCATATCCCAAAACCACTCAGGTCATTGAACCACGGGTTCATAGTGAATGTGGGTGTAAATAAACTGAGGCATACCTTCTTTGACAATAGGAAGAGAGACATGACAGAGTTCTCGTACTATGTGTCCCAGGCCTGTATGAGCTTAGCACTGAGCAATATTCTATCTTCACCAAGGATGATGCCACAATATGAAGAGAAGATAATTGACTTTAATAATGAGCTTACTTTCTAGTGTCATTACAAGGGGGTACAATGTTTGTCGAACTGGGAAGATATGGTTGACAGGCCATGATGCTTTACCAGGGATTGTCTGCACCTGTCCCCTCTCAGCTTTTGAATATTGGCTATAACCTTGTCCACCACCATAGTGCCTGTTTTAGGCATTGACAACCTGATAAGCCCTCTAATATAGCTAAACCTAACCAGGATAATCTAAAGGCATTACTGTTCAATTCCAGGAGTCTAAAGAAGAAACTCCACTGCATCTAAGATCTGAGTATTGACTGAGACATGGTTTAAAGCCATGGAGAGCATCCTGGCAGTGCAGGACTATAACGCCTTCCACACACTTAGACCATCTACTGCACGGGAAGGAATAAAAGATGGTAGAGTCAAAATTTACATCAAAGGTGTTCACCATCAGCAAAGTTCTATACCATATATTGGCAGGCTGTAGATCTCCTTCTACAACCAATACCACATACTAGACCCAATACCATATTCCTGGGTGACTTTAACTTCCCCAGTATGAACTGGGAATCATACACAACCTCAAACATGTAGGACCAGAAATTCCTGGATTTAATCAGCACAAGCACTCTGGATCAGCTGGTTCGTACACCCACCAGAGGCACTAACATTCTTGACCTGGTCCTCACAAACATGGGGAAATGTATGTATGTATATGTGTGTGTGTGTATAGGTCTACCTGAATTAACTGAAACTGCAAATGACCGACAGTGAGATAACCGACACCAGAAGATCGACAACAGAGAAGACCAACAGTTGAGAATGCCGATGCTGAGAACACCGACATGTTAAGCTAAGTGTGCGATAGGGGCAGACATTAGGGTCAGGGTGTGGGTAAGGTAAGTGTGTGATGGTGACAGACATTAGGGTAGGGTGCGGGTGAGGTAAGTGTGCGATAGTGATGGACTTTAGGTTTAGGGGCGGGTTAAGTGAGTTAGGGTTAGGGTGCGGGTAAGGTAAGTGTGCGATAGTGACAAACTTAAGGGTTAGGGGCGGATTAAGTGAGTTAGGGTTAGGGTGCAGGTAAGGTAAATGTGCGACAGTGACAGACTTAAGAGTTAGGGGCAGATTAAGTGAGTTAGGGTTAAGGTGCGGGTAAGGTAAGTGTGCGATAGTGACGGACCTTAGGGTTAGGGTTTGGGTTAAGGTTAGTGCATATATAGTTGTGTATGTAAGATTTAGTGTAAGTTTGTAAGGTTTTTGGTGTGCTTGTTTTTTTTGTTTTTGGTGTGTGTGTTTTTCTGGAAAGTTATTTGTTTTGTTGATTGTCGGGATTGTGGTTTGTCGGGCATGTGAAGTTTCGTGTTTTTGAACTTTCGGTTTTGTTGTGTCGGTTATTTCGTTGTCAGTGTTTTGGCATGTGGGTGTTGTCAGGTAGACCCATGTATATATATATATATATATATATATATATATATATATATATATATATACACACACACACACACACACACACACACACACACACACACACACACGCTCTAGGGATATAAACCTTACCTCAACGATAAATAGGACGTGCTGGAGGGATAGATTCCTGACCCAGAGACTCCTCATACTTTGGAACAAGATTCCAATATACATCAGGCAGAGCCCCTCACTAGCACTCTTCAAGAGAAACCTTGATGGGTGGATGGGAAACAGAAAATTTACCCCGGGGATCACTGCATTGGCTCTGCTGGACAGAGTCGCAGGGAACTAATGGCTCTGCTGGTCAGAGGCACAGGGAACTAATCTAAGGGGGTGGCGAAAGCCAACACATTCTGGCTAGGCTTATAAATGCCCATGGGCAGATAGCCTAGTACTTACCTATGAACCTATGAACCTATATATATATATATATATATATATATAGGTTCATAGGTTCATAGGTTGATACTAGGCTATCTGCCCTAGGGCATTTACAAGCCTTGCCAGAGTGTGTTTGGCTTTCGCCACCCTTCTTAGATTAGTTGACTGTGCCTCTGTATAGTAGGTCACAGAAGATAGCCCATTTAAGGTTAGTTTACCGTGCCTCTGTCTAGCAGTGACACAGAAGAGATCCCAGGGGTAAATTTATGATCTCCCATCCAAACGTCAAGATTCTTCTTGAAGAGGGTCATTGAGGGGCTCTGTCTGACATGGATTGGGATTTTGTCCCAGAGTGAAGGGAGCCTCTGGGATATGAATCTGTCCCTCCAGCATGTTCTATTTATTTCTGTGCTGAGGTTTAAGTCACTGGAGCATGTAGTTCTGATGGATTTGGATTTCTTGAGGTGGAGCATGTCCATTAATTCTGGGTTGGACATGGCTTTATACGTCAGGCACAGATCCCCTCTGAGTAGGCGGTAAGCAACTGAGTAGAGCTGGAGTTTCTTTAGCCTAACTGCGTAGGGCATCTGTTTGAGTCACTTGATCCTCTTGGTGAGGTACTTTTGGGGTCTTTCTAGTTGTAGCAGGTGTCGGGTAAGGTACATCCCAAATGGGGCATTTTATTCAATTATGGGCCTGATGAGTGATGAGTAGAGGGGCACAATGACCTCTCTTGATCTAGATGTGAACCCCTTTGTGATAAGGTGGGCTATATAGAATGTCTTTCTAACCACTTTGGCAATGTGATTGTCAAAGGAGAGATTGCAATCTACTTGGGTCCCCAAATCCCTAATTACTTCTTCCGTACTTAATGGATTACCACCTATGTGGTAATTTGTGGGCACTTTGTTTTTCCCAAAGGGGATGACTATGCACTTTTTGGCATTTAGCTTTAGGCCATGGCTCTGGCAGCAGTTATCCGTCTCTGTGAGACTGTTTTGGAGGATGCTTGTGTCAGCCAGCGAGTCGATTATGGCCCCCAGTTTGCAGTCATCTGCAAACTTTGTCAGCCATAGTCCTCCTGTGTTAGCCTGTACCTCAGAGAAATATATACCGAACAAGAGAGGTCCCAGGACTGAGCCTTGTGGGACGCCACTTGTAACTGGTTTAGAGTCTGACATGGCACCTGCAATTCTGACCATGTGGGTTCTATCCCTAAGCCAGTTTGCAACCCATCTTGTGACATAGGGGTTGATATTTAAGCTGGTGAGCTTATTTATGATGCCCGAGTGGGGTATTGTGTCGAAGGCTTTTGCAAGGTCAAGGTAGGCTGTATGGACTACCTTCCCTACGTCTATGGCCTTGGTGACTGTTTCAAAGAAATTGACCAGGTTCAAGTGGCAAGATCTGCCCTTAACAAAGCCGAATTGGGTAGGATCCAGAGTTTAGAGGTTCCCAATGTCTTTGTTTATGAGTTCCATGAGGATACGCTCCATAGCTTTGCAGACCAGGCTAGTTAGGCTTATAGGGCGATAGTTTCCGGGGTCCGTTGTGGCACCACCTTTATGGAGTGGGACCACTGTTGCTGTACGCCATTCTTTGGGTACATATCCTGTTGTAAGGCTGAGAATGAACAGTGATATTAAGTGAGGGTTCAGTTCTTCTTGGAGCTCATGTAAAACGCAGCCCGGGACACCGTCCAGTCCCATTGATGCTGTGTTTTTTGCTTTGGAGAGGGCAGCTCTCACCTGTGCATCTGTGATGTCAGGGAGGCTACACTCTGTTGGGATAGTCATTTGCTCATTTGGGGGGGAGGGGGGAAAAAGTTTGCACTGAACCTGTCTGCCAGGATGTTGGCAATGTCTGTGGGTTCAGTGTATTTTTTGTCATTTTGCACTAACTCAGAGCATATCTGGGAGTTTCCACCCAGGTTTCTGACATAACTAAAGAAAGCCTTGTGATTATCTTTAGCGTCTTGTGCAATTTTTCTTTCGAAGCTAGCCTTAGATGATTTTATGAGGGATCGTAGTTTCTTGCTAGTACTGATCAGAGTTGCCTTCCCTTTCAGGGATTTTGCTCTATCATTTAGTAGCTTCCTCCTTCTGTTGTACAGCTTATTTATGGCTGGGGTCCACCAGGCAGGTCTCCTGCCTTTGGAGGAGTGTGTCTTGGTTTTATTTGGGATAGCACGATCCATGCATTCCTATAGGTATCCATAGAATGCATTTGTAAAGGATTTTGTGGTTTGGGCCATATTTTCCACTAGCCCTGGGGCTTTGAAGGATTCCACCTCGGTTTTGAGAAGTGGGAAGTTTGCTTTTGAGAAAGTTTTGACTGTGGTTTCCTTTGCTGGGTGTGGGGACGGGATATGGATGTCCATAGTGATTAATTTATGGTCAGATCTTACCAATGAGGGGTATACCTCTGGTATGGAACATAGAGTCCCCATGTTGGTGATGATCAGGTCCAATATGTTTTCCCTTCTTGTGGGAGTGGTGACCAGTTGTTCCATAGCATTTGAGTTTATAAATTCTAGGAACCGTAGGGCTAGGGTGTTGGGGCTTGAGTAGTGCTCCCAGTCTATGTTTGGGTAGTTAAAGTCACCCAATATAATGGTGTTTGGAGAGACCTTCATATTCTCCAGTGTCTTCAGGAAAGCCGAGTGGGGTTCCTGAGTTTGGGAGGGTGGTCTGTAGCAGGCTACAAACTGGAAGGCAGTTTTGCCCACTGTTAGTTGCACATGGATGGTCTCAGATGCTTCGTGCAGTGCCACTAGCCTGGAGGTATGGGTATCTTTGATGAATATGGATACTCCCCCTCCTCTTGTGGTTCGGTCTGAGTTTTGGGACTGAAAAGCATAGTATGAGGTATAGCCTGGTAGTGCTGGGGTGCTCTCGGGAGCCTTGAACCAGGTTTCTGTTACTGCACAGATATCGATATTCTCCATACTGAGGAGAGCCTCGAGTGCGTGCATCTTGAGGTTTAGACTTCTGGCGTTGAGCAGCATTACCCTTAGTTTCTTTTTCCTTGTGTTGTCTAAGGAGGTGGGTTTGTCTTTTGAGCCTTGCCTAAAAAAGGCACAATGGGGGTGGCAAGAGCCTTTGCCAGTATTCGAAAACCCAGGGGTGACAGGTGCAAGCCGTCCCTAGCGAAGCAATGTGGCTTGTCAAGCATGTCATCCCAGGCTGACAGACACTGGATCCCCTTTGAGTGACACCAATACTTTAACCAATTGTTGAAATTGATCATTTTGTCTTTATACTGTGGTATCATTCTTGGTGAGGGTAAGATGCTACTCAAGGTCAGGGTCATACCGGCCTGGGCCACATGATCAGAGAGCTGCTCTATATCTCTTTTCATGTAATCCAGGGAGGTACGTCTCAGGTCATTCACACCAGCATGGACAATGACGGAGTCATATTTGTACTTGCTTTGGAGTGACCTAAGTGCTTGTGTTATGTGACGGATCCTGGCACCTGACAGGCAGCTTACAGTGACCTTCTCCTTGTTCAGCCTGGTGAGAGGGACGTCACTGTGTCTGACAATAGAGTTACCTATTACAAGTGTATTAGGTGTGTTGTTTAGCCTTAAGGGCTGTGACTGTGTGGCACACTGACTTTGTGAACTATGTGATATGTGGGTATTGTTGTGGGGTAGCAGTTGCTTGGATGTCTGCTTTGGAGGTCTCTGTTGCTTGGGCAGATTTTTATTTAGAGCCTCCGAGTATGTTTTTGTGTGTTTATGTGTTTGGTTTGCTGTTGCGATAGGTCTATGTGAGACTGGATTTGTGGTGTGTGTGATTACCTTCTCCTCCAGATTGACCGTGCCAGTACTATGTTGAGAGAGCTCAGCCTCCAGTTTGGCTATATAGTTGCATCTCTCACACATATTTTAGCTTGTTGGGAAGAGGAGAGGGTTGTTGGGAAGATATATATGCGTGTGTGTGTGTATACATATATATGTGTGTGTGTGTGTGTGTGTGTATGTGTGTGCACGCGCTCATGTGTGTACGTGTGTGTGCGTGTCTCTGTGTGCGTGTGTGTGTGTTTATATCCAACTGTGTTATGTAGTGGTAAGGGAGGTTTTTTTTTTTTTTTTTTTTTTTAATTAATGTGTAGGATTATGGTTAGGGGCAGGGCAGAGCTACAGTTAGCATGCATGAGTAAGGTAAGAAGTAAGGCAAAGTTCCAGTCTCACCATACTTCTGCATGCTAACACTAACGTTAACCCTACACATACAGCCGACTGCGCCTCCAGACACTTCTGCAGTTAACTCCTACTAGGTGTCAAAACCATGCTACATACAAGGTATCGGAAGATTTCATCTTAAAGCATACATGATGGCAAACACAATTGTGCTGATATTTGACCTCTGTCTAATGCAACTAAAGAGATATTGAATATTATTTATATACTGTTTATTTGTATTGTAATAATTTTCATATTTCTCTAAATATCTCAATATTCATGTAAGACAGACAGAAATACATAGCCTCATATGAAAGCTGACAGCTGTTTGAAGAAAATCCTGTTGTATGTGTCAGCATTGAATACTTACCACAATATCATAAGCTGTTTATACATTACAATATTAATATTCACTGCCTTTATTAGGCTTATAAAATCCATTTTAAATCATCAAGCTAAATGCATGCCACTAATGTAAAGGTTAATTTATCCTGAATAGTTTGCCATTTACAGTTTTTTAGTAACATTTATGGTTCCAGACATATGAGTATGTGTTTAAAGTGTAAGGTGATAACGTCATTTTTTTTAAAGGCTCAAGCCACACCCACTGGAACTTAAAGGTACACACTCAAAAGTGCAGTATTGGAGGGAATGAGTTAATCTGCAAAAAAAAAAAAAACTTCCCAAACAGTACCACTATTCGGACAAAGGGAGACCATTAATTTCCTGTTTTCAATCATTATTTTATTTTATTAATTTATTTATTTATTGTCATTTATTTTATTTTGTGACGAGTAGGCATCATTTTCTTTGTCTTCAATTTTTTGATGTTTTAACATGTAATCATATATATATTGTGTGTGTGTGTGTGTGTGTGTGTGTGTGTGTGTGTGTGTGTGTGTGTGTGTGTGTGTGTGTGTGTGTATACATTTATATATACATATATAAAAAATATATATAATATATATATATATATATATATATATATATATATATATATATATATAGTTTTGCCATCAGAATTACGAGTGAAGGTTCGGCGAACATGGGAAGTTGAATTACAGCTGGCTGAATCCCATGTTGTCGAACCTTCATGTGTGTGACTTCCAGTTCAGTGAATGCACTGTGCATTCGCACATATGTGGTCGATCTTATAACTAGAGATCGTGTTATAGTGCAGATTGGGAAATTTACCCTTTTTCCCCACCGTAGTGCGATCTTGAAATTGGAATATATAATCAGCCCCCCACGGGGGTGCAGGGGGGTTTGCCCCCTGCAAAAAAGTGTAGTTCAGTGTTGTGCAGTACATTTGTACCTCTTATGGGTCTATATTATCATATCAAATGGTAAAAATATTGAATGCTCATACGAGCGAAAACGAAGGAGAACAAACTTGCTGTTGTCGGGGGCTGTGCCCCCCACACACACACACCCCCCCCCCGCTAAATATATATTCCAACTCCGGGGTCACACTACAGTGAGGAAAGGGCAAATATTCCAATCCTCACTGTACCGCAACCCCCACAAACAAGTTCATTCTCCTGCGTTTTCACTCATATGAGCGTTCGATATTTTTACCATTCGATATGGTAATATAGACCCCTGCTTACAACTAGAACTTACACTACTGTTTTGAAAGGTGTAGGGGAAACAGTATGTTGAATAATGCCAAATTCGAATAATCAGCATGGTGTTTGACATTCTGATGTAGTCAGTGTTCCATGTTCGGTTTTGTGGGTCGATGCAATAAACCTTTTTTTTGTCTGTCACAATTTTGATAGTAAACATATATATATATATATATATATATATATATATATATATACACAACGTACCCAACACTCTAGTCATAGGTGACTCTATAGTCAGGCACACTGATGTTCCACTCACTAGACTAAACAAGGAGAAAGTTACTGTCAGCTGCCTGTCAGGTGCCAGGATCCGCCACATAACGCATGCACTCAGGTCACTCCACAATAAGTACAAATATGACACTGTCATTGTCCATGTTGGTGTGAATGACCTGAGATGTACCTCCCTGGACTACATGAAAAGAGACATGGAGGAGCTCTCCGATCTTGTATCACAGGCAGGTATGACCCTAACCCTGAGTAGCATCCTGCCATCACCCAGAATGATACCACAGTACAAGGACAAAATGATTGACTTCAACAATTGGCTAAGCTTCTGGTGTCATTCTAAGGGGATCCAGTATTTGTCTGCGTGGGACGACATGATCGACAGTCCACGATGCTTTGCCAGAGATGGCCTGCACCTGTCGCCCTTAGGATTCCGGATACTGGCTAAGGCTCTTGCTACCCCTATAGTGCCTTTTTTAGGCAAGGTTCAAATGACAAATTCACCACCGTAACAGGTACAAGCAAGCAAAATCTGAGGGTAATGCTACTCAATGCTAGAAGTCTAAACCTCAAAATGCACTCACTTGAGGCACTCCTTAAAATAGAGAACATTGACATCTGTGCAGTGACAGAGACCTGGTTCAAAGCTCCAGAGAGCACCCCTGCATTACCAGGCTTCAATTCATACCACACCTTTCGGCCACCTAACACAGAAAGAAGCACTAAAGGCAGAGGTGTGTCTATATTCATTAAGGATATCCACACCTCCAGGCTAGTTTCACAGCATAATGCATCCAAAATTATCCAAGTGCAACTAACTCTGGGCAAGACCGCGATCCAAATTGTAGCTTGTTACAGACCCCCCTCCATGCCCCAAGATTCACACTCCTCATTTCTTGAATCACTGGAAAGTATTAGGGTACAACCCAACACCATAATAATGGGCGATTTCTACTACCCCACCATTAACTGGGAAAACTACTCATGTACCAACTCTTTTGCTCAACATTTTCTAGAATTCATAAATTCCAACGCCTTGGATCAACTTATTCACACCCCCACCAGGGGCAGCAATATCCTAGACCTGGTCATTACCAACATGGGAAACCGGTGTTCCACACCAGAGGTCAATTCCTTGTTGGTCAGATCCGACCACAAGCTAATCAGCCTAGACATCCACATTCCACCCCCAGCCCCAATTAGGGAAACCATCATAAAAAACTTCTCAAAAGCCAACTTCACACTTCTTAAGAGAGAAGTGGCAAACTTCATGACACCCATGCAGACGGACAATAGAGGTATGACTGCCGAAGCCTACACAAATGCATTTTATAAGCACTTACACGACTGCATGGATCATGCTATCCCTAATAGAACCAAGATGTTATCCTCCAAAAAAGGAAGCCAATCTGGTGGTCCTCTGCCATAAACAAACTCTACAACAGAAGAAAGAAACTGTTGCAAAAAAGAGTAAAATCCCATGACTGGAGGAACTCCCTGGTCAACCTCAGTAAGAAGCTGAGATCCCTCATAAAATCCTCCAAAGCTAGTTACGAAAACAAAATTGCCACTGACTCTAAAGACAACCATAAAGCATTCTATAGCTATGTCAAGAATCTAAATGGGAACACTCAGATCTGCTCTGAGTTACAGCATAATGGCACTAAATATACAGAACCAACTGATATTGCCAACATTCTAGCAGATAGGTTCAGTGCTAACTTTACCCCCTCCTCACCATCTAGAGGGCCCATCTCTATACCGGAAGAATGCAAAGTTCCTATAATCACGGCTGCACAGGTAAAAAACACACTCTCCAAAGCCAAGAACACAGCATCCATGGGACCTGACAATATCCCAGGCTGCGTTCTACATGAACTACAGAATGAACTGGCACCCTACCTAAGTACCATGTTCAATCATAGCCTCACCTCAGGCTTTGTACCCACTGAATGGCGCACCATGACAGTTATCCCACTCCACAAAGGGGGAGCCATGACGGACCCCGGGAACTACCGCCCCATTAGCCTGACGAGCCTGGTCTACAAGGCCATGGAACGTATCATCATGGAACTCATAAACAAAGACATTGGTAATCTCCAAACTCTGGACCCTACTCAGTTTGGATTTGTAAAAGGCAGATCATGTCTCCTAAACCTGATTGACTTCTTTGAAGCAGTCAGCAAAGCCATAGATGAGGGTAAAATGGTTCACACAGCTTATCTAGAGCTCGCCAAGGCTTTCGACACCATCCCCCACTCTGGAATTATAGATAAGCTCACTAAACTAGGTATAAATCCCTATGTCACAAGATGGGTTGCCAACTGGCTCACGGACAGAACCCATACTGTGAAAGTAGCGGATTCCAAATCCGACATCAGACCAGTGACAAGTGGAGTACCACAGGGTTCAGTCCTGGGTCCTCTCCTGTTTGGTATCTACTTCTCTGAAGTGCAGGCCAACACAGAAGGTCTTTGGCTAACAAAGTTTGCAGATGACTGCAAACTAGGAGCCATAATCGAAACTCCTAACGATGTGGACAAACTACAAAAGGGCCTCACTGAGACAGATACCTGGTGTCAAAGCCATGGCCTAAAGCTCAATGCCAAAAGTGTATTGTCATCCCCTTTGGTAAAAACTCTGTACCCATGAACTACCACATAGCTGGTAGTCTACTTAATGCCGAAAATGTGATAAGAGACCTTGGGACACAGGTGGACAGTAGTCTCTCCTTTGATAATCACATCACCACAGTGGTCAGGAAATCCTTCTACGTGGCTCATCTCATCACAAAGGATTCTCATCCAGAAAAAAGAGGTCATTGTTCCCTCTACTCATCACTCATTAGACCCATTATAGAGTACAATGCCCTTTGGTATGTACCTCACAAGACATCTACAACAACTGGAAAGACCACAGAAATACCTCACAAAGAGGATTACTGGCCTCAAACAGATGCCCTATGCAGACCGTCTCAAAAAACTACAGCTTTACTCCATCGCATATCACCTACTCAGGGGCGATCTCTGCCTAACATACAAAGCTATGTAAAACCCAGAGCTGTTGGACATGCTCCACTTAAAGAAATCCCAATCCCTCCGAGCTACACGCTCTAGGGACCTTAACCTTGTCACCACAATAAACAGAACTTGCTGGAGGGATAGATTCCTGTCCCAGAGACTTCCCATACTCTGGAACAGACTACCTATCTATGTCAAACAGAGCTCCTCATTAGCACTCTTCAAGAAAAATCTTGATGACTGGATGGGAAATGGGAAATTCACCCCGGGGATCACTTCTGTGGCTCTGCTTGACAGGGGCACAGGAAAATAATTTTCTTGGGTGGCGAAAGCCAGGGTACATTTTTTGTCTAGGCTTGTATGGGCCCTAGGGCCGATAGCCTAGTACCTACCTATGAACCTATATATATATATATATATATATATATATATATATATATATATATATATATCATTCTAAAGTACATGAGGATATGTGTGTGTGTATCTGTGTGGTTTTCAGCCTGCTTGGGAAGGATGCCCAGTGTTTTGGACTGATCTATGCATTAAAGCTCATTAAAATGGTTTATTTGAAATCATGTTGGGGTGGAGACACTTAACATAGTACACAGATGTTCTGGTGAGGAATGTAAAATATTCTAATTGCATTAATTTGAATAAGAGTAATCAGTATGAGTTGTGCTCCTTACTCAACAGATAGCAAATTAGCCTTTGCAAAAATCTAGTTTTATGGAGGCTGATTAATGGTAGGATATGTTTGTTTTGTAGATGCAACAATTTTGTTCTTAACTGGATTTGGTTTTATAGAGTCTGGATATTGGTGGTAAGTGTTTGTTTTTCAGGTGCAATGATCTATTGTTAATTCGATCTTGTTTTATAGAAGTTGGATAGTTCCACTTCTTAAGTGCAAGATTAGTGACGGTATTAAGGTTTTTAGATCTCATAAGGTAAACAAAACAAGAGATGCTGACTCACTCAGAGGACTACTGTAGTGTGACCAGTAGGGAGTAAGATGTAAGGAGACCACCTAATCACAAAGTTATCTGGGTCTCTAGTTACTTATCATAGGTTCATAGGTTCATAGGTTCATACTAGGCTATCTGCCCGAGGGCATTTACAAGCCTAGCCCATTGTTTTGTGGCTTACGCCACCCCTTTAGTATGGGGAACTATACCCATTATTTTGCTGTGCCTCTGTCGAGCAGTGACACTGAGGTAATCCCTGGGGTATATCTGCGATCTCCCATCCATTGGTCAAGATTTCTCTTGAACAAGGCCAGCGAGGTGCTCTGCCTCACATGTACCGGGATTTTGTTCCACAGCATAAGGGAGTCTTTGGGTGATGAATCTATCCCTCCAGCACGTCCTATTAATAGCCGTGTCGAGGTTTAAGTCTCCCGCCCTTGTGGCTCTGATGGATCTAGATTTTTGAGGTGAAGCATATTCATCAAATCTGGGTTTGACATGGCCTTGTATGTTAGGCAAAGGTCACCTCTGAGCAAGCGTGCGACTGAATAGAGCTGGAGTTCTTTCAGTCGGGCAGCATAGGACAGATTTTGAGACCCTTTATCCTTTTGGTGAGGAACTTTTGTGGCCTCTCCAGCTGCTGCAAGTGTCGGGTCAGATACATTCCGAATGGGGCATTGTACTCAATCATTGGTCTGATGAGTGATGAGTAAAGGGAGACTATGACCTCCCTTGATCTAGATGAGAATCCCTTCATGATAAGGTGGGCAATGTAGAAGGTCTTCCTAACTACTTTAGCTACATGGGTGTCGAATGACAGACTACTATCAACCTGGGTCCCCAGGTCCCTGATAACTTCTTCTGTGCTCAGTGGATTGCCACCTATTTGGTAGCTAGGGGTAACCTTGTTTTTCCCGAAGGGTATGACTATGCATTTTTGGCATTTAACTTTAGGCCGTGGCTCTGGCACCAGTTATCCGTTTCTGTGAGACCCTTCTGAAGGATATCTGTGTCAGATGTGTTTTCTACTATGGCGCCCAGTTTGCAGTCATCTGCAAACTTTGTCAGCCATAACCCTCCTGTGTTTGCTTGTACTTGGAAAAGTAGATGCCAAACAAGAGTGGGCCCAGGACTGAGCCCTGTGGGACACCACTTGTGACAGGCTTTGAGTCTGACATGGCGCCAGCAACTCTGACCCTGTGGGTTCTGTCACTCAGCCAGTTTGCAACCCATCTTGTGATGTATGGGTTAACATTTAAGCTGATGAGTTTTTCAATGATACCCGAGTGGGGTATTGTATCGAAGGCCTTAGCCAGATCGAGGTAGGCTGTATGGACTGCCTTTCCCTCATCAATGGCTTTGGTGACTGTTTCAAAAAGTCAACCAAGTTTAAAAGGCATGATCTGCCTTTGACAAAGCCAAACTGGGTTGGATCCAAAGTCTGCAAATTCCCTATGTCTTTATTTATGAGGTCCATTATGATCCTCTCCATGGCTTTGCAGATAAGGCTTGTCAAGCTAATGGGCCGGTAATTTCCAGGGTCGGTGGAGGCACCGCCTTTGTGAAGTGGGACCACAGTTGCAGTGCGCCACTACCTGGGTACGTATCCAGAGGTAAGACTTTGATTAAACAGCTGTCCTAGCTGTGGGTTTAATTCCTCATTGAGTTCGTGGAGCACACAGCCAGGGACACCATCAGGTCCCATGGATGCTGTGTTTTTTGCTTTGGAGAGAGCAGTTCTCACTTGGGCGCTGGAGATGTTTGGGGGGCTGCAATCGTTTGGTATAGATATCTCTCCTTTTGGGGGGGGAGGGGGGGGAGAAGTTTGCACTGAACCTGTCAGCCAGTATGTTGGCAATGTCTGTAGGATCAGTAATCTTCACATCATTTTGAACTAGTTCTGAGCATATCTGGGAGTTTCCTCCCAGGTTTCTAACATAGCTAAAGAAGGCCTTATGATTGTCTTTTGAGTCTTTAGCTATTTTTCTCTCGAAATTTGCTTTGGATGATTTTATGAGAGCTCTTAGTTTTTTACTTATAGTGATCAAGGGTGTCTTACCTTTTAAGGATTTTGCTCTATCTTGTAGTAGCTTCCTCCTTTTGTTGTAGAGTTTGTTTATGGCTGGGGTCCACCTGACTGGACGCTTGCCTTTGGTACAAAGAGTCTTTGTTTTGCTTGGGATTGCCTTATCCATGCAGTCCTGCAGGTGCTGGTAGAAGGCATTTGTAAGTGATTCAGCGGTTTGAGTATTGTTTTCCGCCGGCTCGGGGGCCTTAAAGGAGACCACACTAGTCTTTAGAAGTGTGAAGTCGGCTTTTGGGTAGTTCTTTACTGTGGTCTTTTTATTTCAGGTGTGGGTGGGATGAGGACCTCCAGCGAGATTAGTTTGTGATCTGATCTCACCAGTGAGGGGTATACTTCCGGTGTTGAACATTGTGCTCCCATGTTCGTGATGATGAGATCAAGTATGTTATCTCCTCTTGTGGGGATGGTGACTAGTTGTTCCATGGCATTTGAGTTTATGAATTCCAGGAACTTTTGGGCTAGGGTGTTTGGGCTTGAGAAGTGTTCCCAGTCTATATTAGGGTAATTGAAGTCACCTAGTATGATGATGTTTGGTGATACATTTATCCCCTCTAGTGTTTTCAGGAAGGCCATGTGAGGTTCCTGAGTTTGTGAGGGTGGCCTGTAACATGCTACAATTTGCAGAGCAGTCTTGCCTATGGTTAATTGCACCTGGATGGTCTCCGATGCATCGTGCGTTGCCACCAGTCTTGAGGTGTGGGTGTCCTTGATGAATATGGATACCCCCCCTCCTTTCTTGGTATTGTCTGGATTTTGGGGCCGGAACGCATGATATGAGGTAAAACCTGATAGCGCTGGGGTGCTCTCAGGAGCCTTGAACCAGGTTTCTGTCACAGCACAGACATCGATGTTCTCCATACTGAGAAGGGCCTCGAGTGCGTGCATTTTGAGATTTAGACTTCTGGCATTGAGCAGCATTACCCTTAGTTTTTTCCTTTTTGTGTTCTAGGGTGGTAGGTTTAGAATTTGAGCCTTGCCTAAAAAGGCACTATGGGGTGGCAAGAGCCTTTGCCAATATCCGGAATCCCAGGTGTGACAGGTGCAAGCCGTCCCTTGCGAAGCAGCGTGGCTTGTCCAGCATGTCATCCCAGGCAGACAGACACTGGATCCCCTTTGAATGACACCAGTGTTTGAGCCAATTGTTAAAGCTGATCATCTTATCTCTGTATTGTGGCATCATTCTTGGTGAAGGTAGGATACTGCTCAAGGTCAGGGTCATACCTGCCTGGGCTACATAATCAGAGAGCTCCTCAATGTCTCTTTTCATGTAGTCCAAGGAGGTACGTCTCAGGTCGTTTACATCAGCATGGACAATGATTGAGTCATATTTGTACCTGCTGTTGAGAGACCTGAGTGCTTGCGTTATGTGGCGGATTCTAGCGCCCGACAGGCAGCTTACTGTGACCTTCTCCTTACTCAGTCTGGTGAGCGGGACGTCAGTGTGTCTGACTATGGAGTCACCAATGACTAGTGTGTCTGGCATTGTGTTTGGCCTTAAGGGCTGTGACTGTTTGACACTCTGACTGTGAGGTCTATGTGTTGCAGGTGTTGTGTTCTGAGGTGGTGGTTGTTTGGGTGTCTGCTTTGGTGGCCTCTGCTGTTTTGGTAGATTTTTGATCAGAGCCTCCGAGTATGTCTTTGTGTGTTTATGTGTATGATTTGAGGTTGTAATGGTACTATGTGAGACTGGGTCTATAGTGTGTGTGGTAACCTTCTCCTCCTGACTGGTCTTGCCAGTCCTATGTTGAGAGAGCTCAGCCTCCAGTTTGGCCGTATAGTTGCATCTCTCGCATGTATTTGTGTTTTGTGGGAGGAGGAGAGGGTTGTCTGTGTACATGAGGCAATTGTAACATTGCCTCAATATTCCCAGGTTCACCAGCTGAGCAGGAGAGGACACTAGCAACTGATCCCTCGACATGCTAGAAGGATAGACAAAAAACTTTAAAAAAGATTCCGGGGGACGTGGGTGACCGAGAAATGGGGGGTTGCCTTTTTGGGGTACTATCTATGACAAGAGTGCCGTATCAAGGTAATAAGTACTGTAGGAGCAAGTGCTAGGTTTAACAGATAGAGAATAGTCTACTTGGAGTCAAGTAGAGCAGTGAGCTAGATGAGCAGTCAAGTAATTAGACAAAACACTGATGTAGGAGAGATGATGCTCAGGGAACGATTCAAGATTCCAGCACATGCAGTGTATTATTTAGACAGATGGGAGGTTTGTCTGCCCCAAAATGAGTAACAAAGCAGTATGGCAAGCAAAATAACAGCATGAGCTTCACCGTACTTCCCTATTTCATTGTCTCTCATATAATATGAATTCAGTGACATCGACTTGCAAATGACAGCTAGATTACACACGTTCTTGTAATACACATGTTTAAGTACACTTATTTACAACCTAATCTAATGTGCATAAAATGCTTAGCTATGCAGGGGCAATCCTCCCTCCAATCCTACACCCCCTCAAATCCTATTTACTTTATGACTCTCACTCAAGGTCACAGTACTTTAGAGAAACAGCACTGTACTGCCTGTCTTGCGCCTTCTCTGAGCTGCTCTGATGTCGACCACACACAACTTGAAATCATACAAATATTACCATCTTGCCCCATTGTGAAGCAAGCAACAAAAAATGAATTATGGCCTGCCCAGGCTATTATGCTGAAGCGACTATGACTTTGGCTTGATTAATTCAAGCGAGTGACTATAAACCAGAAACATACCAGAAACACTAGCTATGAATAGCACTGGAAGCCAAGAAGTGATCTGTTTTATATGCAAGGCAAAATTTACTTGTTACAGATCAATATAATGGAAGGTAAGAGATGGTCCGAAGATAAATCCCATATATTTTGTGATCTATATGATGATAAGTAGTGGGGAGAAATAGAGAAAATACATTAATGACTGGGGAAGGTATGGTCAAATGACACAATATTTATCTAACCTGTGAAGTACATAGCTAAGAGGATCCAAGTAGTAACACTGCAGAAGTTCTAAATTAGTGTACAGGTAAGGAGCTTGTAGTGGATACATTTAAAATGTAGATAACAAAGTCACTGATATGAGTTTAGTTTGTGACTGTCTGAACTTGGGTGGCATTTGAACAGCTCCTGTTGCCTATTTTTTCTTTTTTTTAATTAGGAAAAACAGAAGTAAAATGTAAGATGATATGGTGGGGTATGTGAGAGAAGAAAGAGTACCTCAGGGTGGAGCTATGGAGGCATCCTTAGAGAATAACAAGGGAAATATTGTACTGGCAGGGTGTTCAGTTCAAAATGTGACAAACTGCTTGAGAAAACAGAGATAAGAACCAAACCCTTTAATGAAAGGAGTAAAGGAAAACAGAGCTCAGGAACTCCTATAAAAGGCAGTGATTACCAAGATCAAAAGCCTGCGAAATATTGACAAACAGGGTATCTGAGAATAAGCACTTAGCCCATGTGGTTTTAATATCACTTTTTGAAGGTGATGAAAGTTGTGACATTACTGCACCCTTTGAGGAAACCATTATAGGGCAAAGGACTAGTGAAGAAACTGATGAAAAAATATGTGACGTGTTACAGAGAAGGGAATTCACTATGTGAGAATTTTTAAAAAGAGCTTTGAAGGCTCCAGTGAGATGATAACATGATGGAATTTTCAGATTCACAAAATATGACTTAGCACTTTATTCTAAGTCATAGCAGATTTTCTCCTAGCAACAATCCTACGAATGTTATACATTTAACACATTTTTCAATAGCTTTTATTTCTAGGACACTTGCTAGAAAATGAAGCTAAATACGTGCATATTCTGGATAGTTATTCTACTTGCAGCATGCAACAACTCCAAAAGCTAGCACACTGGACTATTCATGGTTACACAAAGGTTCTGTTCATAAACAGAACATATTTACAAATGTTGCTTGACTACTTAGGGATGCTCATTTGCTGCGCTGGGGTACCCCATGAGACAAAATTCACTTGAGTTTGTCATGACTGTATGGGGTGTAGTGAACAAATTGCTGCATGCTTTGAGTTATGAAATATAACATGTTAGGTTTTCATATGTTTATGAATGTCAACCCCTCCCCCCCATTTAACAATTGCTCATTTCAGGAGTGCTCCTGCATTTTCAGTACATTTTTTAAATCAGCAGTTGTAAATAGATATTTTTTTCATGGTGGGGTTATAGACGTTTGATAGCTGCCCTTATCATCACCCACTGTATACACATAACCAATTATAAAAAATGCCTAGAGACACATGTGCTACAAAAGAACACACCCTGCAACACTTGTGTGCTGAGGCAGCTAGTTAGAGAAACATTCAATGTAGGCCTTACAGAATAATTAAAATGTCTGGCTCTTATCCACAATTCTGCTGTATCAGAGATACTTTACTGAGAACTGTTTAAACAAAGAAAGGATTCAACAAAGCCCCTCTTTGTAACCAGAGTATTAATGGTTATGTTGTTACATAAAAGCAAATTAACTTTTCCTGCAACACAGAGCTTTGTAGAATAAGCTATTTTGATATTACTCAAAAGTGTCTTACTGACGCACATGTGTAAAGAGCAAAGAAAAGAATATAAAACAACTAGAGATGATGTTTTGATCTGGTGGGTGTACACTGTCAGCATGTATATAAAGATTTAAGCATTAATTATAGTTCTGCACAAAGTAGAAAAAGAAATTAAAAGAAATGAATTCATTTTGACTAGTAAGATACCTTTTCTGAGCATATATTAATAAAGGAAAACCCTACTTTTGTCAAATGTCTGACAGTCAAACCATAGTGCAAGTCATAACAGGTTGTCTACACCTTTTCCACTAGGTAACCTCTTCATTTTACTAACGTAATCATGCATTTATTCCTTCTCTGAAACAGGTGCATGGACGAACTAATGCCTGTCCTGGCAATCAGTGAACACAGGGATGGAAAAATAATCTAGGATAGGACTCCACTCTATTCCAGGAATGCATGCATATGAACACACACACACACACACACACACACACACACACACACACACACACACACACACACACACACACACTCACACACACACACACACACACACACACACACACACACACACACACGCACGCACGCACGCACACACATACACACACACACACACACACACACACACACACACACACACACACACACACACACACAAACACACTCAAAAACACATTTATTGACAAATGGCATACACATGCCTACAGGCAGTCTGGAGAATTAAAAGAAACAGAAAAGAAATGGCTGCGGGTAAAACCAAGGTGCAAAAAATGAGTAATAATATAAATACAATGCACCAAGGTAACACACAACAGCGTTTAATAAGAATAAAAACAATAAACAAAAAACAAAGGTGAGCGCTTTCGCAACAAAAGTTGCTTCATCAGACAAAGATAAAGTGCATTTCATTGCTTAAATAGGTAAAAAACAATTATCTCATAAATTAATGATGGCATACACCAAGAGTTATTTAAAAAGACAGTTACAGGGTAAAAATAACAGTTGCAGGATAAAGATAATAATGGTGTGGATTGTAATAAAATGCATAAAAATACTACATAAAAACTGCATAAAAGCTGTATAAAATACATTTGCATCTGCATAATAATGTCTACATAGAATATATTATCTAAGAGATAAAAAATAGTAGATGGAAGGAATAATAATAATAATAGCTGTCAATGTTTAAGGCATCTGGCTTTTAAAAAAGGAATCAAAGAGGTAGTACTATTAAGGCCTGGATATCTTTCTGCATTAAGTTTAAGTATCCATTTCTGTTTGTGGCTCTCTGTAACATTTTCTATGTCTTCACCTCTCAAACTTCTGTGTGTGTGTGTTGCAAGACAAAGAATTTGAAGAAATTAGAAGAGTCTGTGCACATAACATGATTGGCAAGTGCATTTGTTGGCTTACTGTTTCTGATGTCACGAATATGCTCTAAAATTCTGTCTTTAAGTAGCCTATTGGTTTTGCCAACATAAAAGGCAGGGCATTGCTGACAGAAACAAAAGTAAACAACATCAGTAGTCTTGCAATCTGAATAAGTGTTGGAATATAACTTAAAATGCCTAGTTGGATGGATATATGTGTTTTTGCTATAACTGTATGGGCGTGCACTACATGATCTACATGGAAAAGTACCCTGACGGGTGGAAATACATGTAGTGTTGCATGGTTCACTATTACAAAGATGCTGTTTAAGTGACCTGTTGTTCCTAAAGCTAAAACGTTGAGTATTAGCAATTGTAGCATTAAGATTAGGGACCTCTTGTAGCAGGTGCCAGTGTCTCCTAATAACATCAGTATACTGGTTAATATTGCTAGCAAATTGAAACACAACTCTAAAATCATTACTGGTCGGAATGACATTGTTGTCAGCAGTATCATTCTTAATAGAGTGAAAATAAGGTCTACATCTGGTATGTCTCAG
The DNA here is from genome assembly GCF_019279795.1 of Protopterus annectens. Lineage (NCBI taxonomy): Eukaryota > Metazoa > Chordata > Ceratodontiformes > Protopteridae > Protopterus > Protopterus annectens. The sequence continues at coordinate 205,777,060 of NC_056740.1, read as the reverse complement.
TTGCCAAGCATTAGAGATAGTCTTATCAATATCATTACCTTGATATCTCCTTTCCAGGAAATCAGATTTTAAACTATTAAGTGCAATCACTGCGTCCTCGTCTTTATCATGTAGTCTTAAAGTCCTAAAGACCTGACCTTTAAGTACATTCTTTGGAATGTGTCTAGGGTGCATGCTAGATTTATGCAAGAGTGTATTTTTTCTAGTCGGTTTAGAGTAAATAGTACTGTTTAACTGATTTAAGTGAGACCTAGTAATGTGTACATCAAGAAAAGTGATGTCAGTGGCAGAAATATGGTGAGAAAATTTAAAAAAATCAGTGGTAGTATGTAGATATTGTAAAAATAAAGTGAAATCCGAGCCATTGCCCTTCCATAACATGAAGACATTGTCTACAAAACGTACGTACCAGAGTACTTGTCCTAGAAAAGGATTTCTGTCGGATAGGATATTAACTTCTTCCCAGCAAACTAATGCAAGGCTGGCGTAGCTATTGGCGCAGGGAATCCCCATGGCCACACCAACCTTCTGTAGATAGAACTTTTCTTGGAACGTAACAATATTATTTTCCAAGATAATTTCTAGTAAACTGCATATCAATTGAATTTTGATACTGTTAAAGCACTTATTAACTGTCAGAAATTCTCTTGTCATTTCAATGCCCCATAAGTTAGATATGCTGGTAGATAGTGATTCTATGTCCATGGTAGCCAAAACAAAATCCATGTCCATGTCAATGTTATCCATTCTATTATGTAATCTTTCTAGGAACATCTTAGTATCCCTTAATATAGTGTGGCAGTTCTCTAAAAGGCCATGTAGGCTACCTTCAATATATATAGAAAGGGGTCCAGTGCACCAGCCAGCCCCTGAGACTATAGGCCGCATTGGTGGCATGTAAAGATCTTTATGGACCTTGGGTAGGCCGTAAATGCTTGGAACAACAGGTTTAGTAATATTGAAAAATTTAAAAAGTGATTCATCAATTAAACCAGTTATAAGTAAATCAAAAAGCAAAAACGAAACTTTATCAATAATGGCATTTACAGCAGGTTTAGAAATGCACTGGTATGTATCAGTATTTAATAAAAGTTTTTCTATTTGTTGTACATATAGCTCTTTGTCTAAGAGAACTATACCACCACCCTTATCAGCTTGTTTAATAACCACAGAGTGTAAATTTTTCAGTTCTTGCAGGGCTCTCTGCTCTTCTGAGGTCAAATTACAAAAAGAATAGTCATAGCTATCAGATACACTTATTTCTCTGAATGTAGTTTCACATATGTCAATAAATCTTTGAATCCCTGGTGGAGTAACTGGGACAAATGTGCTAGGATGTTTATAAATATTTTGCACATTGTCTGCATTTGTGGGAAACAAACATTTCAGAGATAGGTTTCTCCCTAATAACCTGAGATCTTTCAACATTTCAGTTATATCTGCCTTCCTCGCAGGCACAAATGATAACCCTTTATTTAATAAATTAAGTTGTTCACAATTAAGTTCAAAAGAGGAGATATTTATAACCAGACCTGTACTTATATACGTCTCCTCTTGTGTAGTTGAACTGTTCCTTCCATCTGGTTAATCCTGGATATCTGTCCATTGTGCGGAAGACTCTTTGCGTGAGTTCTGAAAGGTAGTGCTGCCTTTAGAGTGAAGTCGCCCTTTTTGGTTGTGTCTAAAAAAACACTTGCATAATTTCTGCTTTCCTGTATATTAGAATCCGCAGTTGCAGAGTTATTGGAGGCATGTGGTACTGCAGATGGTGTTGGTGGATGTATATTCCTCGTCTTATGTCCTGTTTTTTCTTTTATGCTTTTTGAAGTTTTACCAGCAATTGGTGTAGTAGTTGCATCTTGTTGAATGCTGTCAATGCATACAGCATCTGCGGGAACTCTCGTTGTAGCTGTCGATTCAATAGACAGACCGGAAGTGATACCGGAATTGGCAGCTCGAATTGTGCGCTCATTTAAATTTGTGTTATGAGCGCTATTGGAAACAAAGTTCCCTTGAGTAGTTCTATGCACATTTTCTCTGGGCCATGAGAAGACGTTATTATTAGCAAAATCACATTTGTCTCTATTCAATTTAGACAGTTTAGTAGTTTGAAGCTTTTTTTATAGGTGATTATATTATTTTGTAATTGGTTCATCTTATTGATGGCAATGTCTGGGTAGAAACTCTCAGTAATGTTAGACTCTAGAGCAATGATTTCTGCTTTAAGCTCTAGTTTGATTGGTGGAAAGAATTCCAATAGAAGTTCCATGTATTTGGAGCTAAACTGTAAGTTAAGTTCTTGCCATTTGCGAAGTAAAACAGGATAAGTTTCTCCATAGGTGGGCATATTGAGTATTCTGAGACCACGGGGGATAATCTTGGCTTCCAGTGAAGCTTGTAAATGCAAACGCTGCCATTGTAGCCTCTTATATTTGTACATTAGGTTCTCCAAGTTCTTATATTGCTCAAGAAACTCAGGTATGCATTGAGTGGTTAAAGAGTCATTAAAGCCAGCACATAAGTCCATATTCAGGAGGGGGTTTATTAACAATTCTCCAGCAGTATGCCTTTGGGATGTGGGAAGAAACGGGTGCTTCTAGCAAAAAAAAAACAATGCAGACAGAGGGAGAACATGCAAACACCACTCACAAGGCACTCAAATGAAAAATGAACTGGAGAATCAAGCATCTTGATGTAGCAGTGATAACCACTGCACTACTGAGCCATCATTTTATAACAGTCAACGGTAGAACTCCTGCACAGAAAACGTTTAAGTTCAAATTCTGATATAAGTAAAAAGTAAAGATAATACTGCCAGTCAGAATCTCTACAAAGTTGCAACAAAACAAAATCAAACTTCCATAGGTTTCACCTTACGTGTGTATGTCTGTATATATATATATATATATATATATATATATATATATATATATATATATATATATATAAAGAACAAATATTTTTTAGTAATACTAAGAGAAATGGTAATGTATACTTGTATGAGATGAAATAAAGATGTTTAGTGTAATTTTATAGTTGCCAGAGATGTTGTAATGAACTGCAAGTGATAACTAAGGAAGTTAAAAGAAATAACGAAGGTGGAAGAAGTAAAATATATATTTGAAGAAATACCTAGCCATATTAATAGTTTAATCCTGACCATTTTTTCTACATGTAAGTTACATTTTTGTGCTACTGACAGAATCAAAAGTATGGATACATGACAATTTCAACTTGATGTGGAGCTAGAGCATGAACCCCATAGAGGACACATAGTATAGACACATAAAGGAAAAAGATGTCTGAAATTAGAATGAAGACAACGTGATCAACCCCAGGTAACTCAGCAGGACCTTAGTGACTAAGGTCTAGATTTTCCTGAGGGTTGGCAGCCTTGGAGTATATTATATTTCAGAGGGGAGTAGACGGAAGTTCCCACAGAAGAGAATATATGAAGCTTCATCTGTTCATTCAGAGCTGAAAGAAAGATCTTTACTTTACGTGGGCTGCAAATAAGTGAAAAATATATCTTGGCAAGAAATATTTGGAAATGCTTTTACAGGGATGCTTAGCGTAGAGTAATTCAGGTATATGAAATGCAGAAAACTACAAGTAAGGAAAAGAAAAAGGGACGTGGAAAAAAACTTTGGACACTGACTCATAACTAATTCACACGCCCGTGTCTAACAAATCAAAATTACATGAAAGAATTAGGTTCATAAGTTCCTAGGTATATACTAAGCTAAAGAGCACCAGGAGCTAGATGTGCAATCCAACCAGTTGTGTCCTTATGTATCATGGGTGTTTATTACAAGGGGGTATGTTAGGAAGCTTCTAGATATTACATGGTGGGGGTGTTAGTTAGGAAGCGTCTAGAGATTACAAGGTGAGGGTGTGTTAGTTTGGTCCTTACTGTCTACCTCTGTCTATCAGAGACATATGGGTCACATGGGGTGAATTTCCAATTTCCCATCCACGATTAAAATCAATAGGAAACTGATGTGTAAATGTATGTTGAATAAACAAGACTGTTAAAATGTACAATACATAGGATAAGGAAAATTGATAGTCCTAAAGATAAGACCTAATAGGAAGAGGAAAGCTGGTATTCCTATTATTAAGAAATGTCAGATTTTTATACATCAGCACACAGACCACCTGGGCCTGACTAGTTGATTTAACATTTGAGGATGAGTGAGTGGAGTACTGTTGGGGCAGTAAATGTTAGGGGGTGGTAGTTTGCAGTCCAAGCAAACCTCTGTGTGTTGGCCCAGGTAGTTGCAATAGGCTGATGAGAAAAGGAGATAAGCAACTTACACAGCCATTCTGAATAGGGTCTGAGCACACACATGACAGCATATGTGTATCATCTGTGTTGGTGTTATTGCATGCCTTCAATTGTTGAGGGTGTAATGTGTAGGCCAAAAATAAAGATACTTGCAGCTGCCACAACATTGATATACCATGATGTGTTTATTGCTTATCCATTCGACATCCCCAAAAATACTACATGCACTCCTTCTTGTAAATTTGGGCCCACAGTTCAAGGAGAAAGTTATTTAATGCACTGGGGGAGGGTACAGGCAGCTGGTTCAAGAGAGACACTGAGATGCAGTGTATGACCAGCAGCTTGGAAAAAAGCATGTAAAAAATAAATAAATAATAAGAGTTATGAAAAAAATGATGTACTAATACGGGATACATGCATACTGAGTTTTAAAGGAAATTAGTTCTATTAAAAATATGAAAAAGTGAAGTAGAAAAAAAACAGTAAGATCTATATTAATAAAATAAAAGTAGCAAACTCATTCGGTAGCTGTTCAGTGCTATGAAGGAATTGTATGCAGTTTAGAGCATCATTAATGGTAAAGTGTTTATGGTTCAGAGTTATAGATTGTGAGACATCTCCCTCCAGGGACAATGAGTTGGTGACAATTGAATAAATTGTAATTGTGCTGTAGAAACACATAGCTGTGGCAAATTCACAGTGGACACAAAAAAGCACACAGCACTTTGCCCCAAAGAGAAATAATCAACTGTTGTGGGGGATGTCAATGGCCCTCCAGGACCCAAAGGACAGTGGGTAATAGGACAATCACCCACAATAGCATGTCTGGTTATGTCCTCGGCAGACAAAATGGAATGTCCAAATGACAATGTCTTTATGAATGTGTCAGGAGAATTTATGGATATTGTGATCAGTGTGCAATACTTGCATATGTAACTATAACTTGTAGAAATGTAAACAGCACAGAATAAATCCTATGCATTGCTGTCTTTTAACTTATATTGAAATATGCATTTTTGGTGATGCTGATGCTCTCCAGACATTATCACTCTTCTAGGGGGAGTATCAGATGCTCCCCTGAGTGCTGATTCTCTGTGGGCATTTATTAAATTTTGTTCTTGCAGCAACACGGTAAGAAATTTAGTGAGATGCACAACCATTTTAATAACACTTTCAGCCACTGCTGCCAGGCCTCAATCTGATTGCTTATTTATGCAAGATCCAGGCTGGACATGTCATACACAGTCCAACCCTGACTCCTGTGCTTGGTTATTCCTGCTATTGGCGCAGTGCTGCAAACTTCTCTGTGCCCACAGTGAATTTGCCACAGCCATGTTTCTTTTAAGCAGAATAGCAATTCAGTTGTCCCTGCTGGGAAATGGCTGATAACCTATAAGCCTGAACCCACAGGTATGTAACATAGAGCCTTAAATTTCTGTGACACTACGCAATCCCTGCCAGTGCATTTGGGAAGGGGCAACAAGAATGAAGCAACAAAACACTTGCAAATTAAATATTGAGTTTAAACTGTTTCTGTAAAATATATTTTTTCTTGTTGCTGAAAATGCTAAGAAGTATTACAAGGACTCACTTTTCTGTTGTCATTTTGTTTAAATCGTAAGTAACATTTCCTGTTTACTATTTTTAACAAGTGTCTTGAGCTATTTAACCGTCACATAAACATTCACCAAAACAGGTAGCTGGAAGCTTGTTAGCATTTCACCTAAAGGGTGGCACGTTATGGTTACTGTATTGATGTACTACATATTACAGCAGGAGAACACCAATGCAAGTGTTTTGTGGGGGATCAGACACATGTAGAAAGGTCAAGGGCTGTGTAGTTTATTCATTTTACTAATGGAAAAGATATGTACAACAGAACGAAACTGCTTTTAAACTCATTGCTTCCTATCAACATATCCATTACCTCATTTCTGTAATGAGTGTTCTTAGCAGAAAGACTTAAAATAAAGACAAAAAAACTTTTTAGTATGGAAACACTAACTTCCATGGAATATTGCAGTAGGGCTGCTGATCGTTTGTTTGGATCACTGTTTGGATTAGGGAAACCTCTAACTTACAGAGAAAACTAAATCAATTCTACTGTATTTTCCTTTTTATTTTGAATGATGGACTTGATGAACTGTATTGAAACTAGTAAGCAACAGAACACTTTTACAGGTACTACACAGGAGAGAAAATATGGCCTGCTTTCCCAGAGACATTAAGTTCAAACTAAGCTCAAGCTCTGATAATTTGCTTCTGTATCATCTGAAACTATTCAATGTTTTTAGTGGCTTTCAGTATTTAATTGGCCTCCTTTTCCTTTACCTGATGTTTGTATTAAATAAAATATTTTCATTTTTTAATTATAAAAGCTTTTGGCTAATGTCTTAATAGTATATAATAGTAATCTCGTAGCACTTGCGTTTCTGTTGGCATCAACCTTTTTTGAAGAGAGAGACTCTTTGGCCATAAACTAGTATAATTTAATATAATGGTTCAATCTTTAGAAGAGTGTTTAGTAACAGAGACCTTGCTACTAGACGGGTGTGGTTGGTGGTGGTATAGACCATAAATTCCCAGTTGCCCCTAACCAATGTCTGATTAAGTGACTTGCTCAAGATCATAAAGTTGGTAATAAAGGCTGATGGAATCAAACTTTATGCCGCAGGAACTACAGCTCACAGTCTTATCTCACTGTGCCAAACGCCAGAGGTTTGAAAGTAAGTGTGTGCGTGCGTGCGTGCGTGTGTGTGTGTGTGTGTGTGTGTGTGTGTGTGTGTGTGTGTGTGTGTGTGTGTGTGTGTAGGTAATCACTAGGCATGCAGTCCAGGTGCCCATTAGTGGGCGTAGCCCAATTTCCCAGTTGCCCCAGAGCATTGTCTAGTTAATGACTGTCTCAGAGTCATATAGCGGGCAGACAGAGGCAAAGGAAATCAAACCATTCAATGTAAGGAAGAGCTCATTAGCAGCTTACTGCCTAGTGTGTATGAAGAATAATTTTGGCTACATCTCATTAACTGTTGATAAGATTGTACAAAAGGCACACAGCTCACACTGAGGTGACTGAAGCCCAGTGGAACCATTAATTATAACTTTATTATGTAGCTATACAGTATAAAGCTTATTTGAGTTTTACAGGTGTTTATTATAACCTGATACAGTAGTGATCATTTGTTATATACACTAAAGGCCAATTTCCCCTTGTATATGTATTTAATAGTCAGTAATGTGGACTGCTACACCACAGCACTTGACTTTAACTTGGGATGGGATGGGATATAAGGCCTCCACTCTTGAACCATATAATGTGAATAAATAGGTAATGATGTTACTTTTAAATGACTGACATGGAACGCAATGTGTTAAGATAGCCGTTTGCTTTCTTTATATTAAACATATACAACAAAGTCACGGTGATTTTATAATAAACAACTAATGTTGTTACTAGGGTTTGCCTGTAAGAGAACATAAGTTTAGGTTTTGAACATATTATGCCATAACAGCATCACTGTAGAATGGAAATGAAAAATGGTTTCAAAAATATAATTCTTGAGAGTGTGCATGTACAGTGCTTTGTAGATGAATGCCTCCCCTCTTCACTCCATTTAAAGTCTGAATTTTGATAAAAAGTTGTTTGGTTGACTTGAAATTGATGATATTGCAGTCTGAAGGCACCATATCCAAGATGATTGCAATTGAGTAGGAGAAAGTTGAACAAGTTGTTGTTTTGGAAGAGAAAATAGAAAGTGAGGTGGAGTATGTAGCAAACTCTCAATGTGGTAGTGATAAAGAGATCAGCACCATGGAGCATTCACCCTCTTCCTGAAAGGCATGAAGGGTGTTGTGACTCCTCCAAATCATCTCAGTCAAGGGGACCATTATCATCCTCCTGAGATGCAGAACTGGCAGCCACTTGTGACCCAACCCGAAAGGGAGCACCTGCTAGAGACCAATGTGAGCACACTTTCAGAATGATGACACAATGAGAAAATATTTTCATACATGTATGCTACAAACATAATTGGAGTTGTACAGTGGGCTGGAACAGAATGCATGCATACCCCGGTCTTCAGGAAAAGATGGCAATCCAGTGGAAATTTGAAAGTAGGAATCAAGTGATAAAGATATGGAAGGTTTTAGCAATATTTTAAAAGATGGGAGAAGTACCACCATCTTGGAAGATAGATGTGGTGGCTGTGTTACCCAGAGAGGACAAAGACCCTTCAGATTCAGCTTCACCTAGACCCACACTGATTTTAAACCATGATTATAAAACATGTATTTCTGTACTAGCTAAGAGAATGCTAATGACTTTACCAAAAATTGATAGACATGGATCAGTTTGGTTTTGTGGAGGAGAGGTAAACATTTGACAACATTAACAGAACAATAAAAGAAGATAGTAATAAAATGCTACTATTGTTAGTAAGCCTTAATGCAGAGAAAGCATTTAGTCAGCTAGAATATTATGAGTAGGGTAATGGTAGCATATGCATTCCCTAACAGAGTAATAGAGTTAATAATGAGGATATATGAGGGCGTCTATCCTCCTAGCTTCCTGGCAGAGTAAACTTTAGCAATTGATGATGGTCAAAGTCAATGTTACATCCCAACCCTGTGTGCAAAAATGGGAGAAAATGCATTATGGATGGATGGAAGAATGGATGGATGAAGTGGCTGGGGCAAGAATTAAGGTGGAACTTAAGAAGGTTCCTCCCTAACAAGCTGAATTTGAACAGAGGAATGAGACAGGGATGTCCTACCTCCTAGCTGTTAAAAATAAGAGATACACAAATTAAATGATTTAAGAAAGGTCAGTTGTATTTGCAGATGATATTATTTTATGCTTGATAAATCAGGAAAAGAACATTCCTGTCCTATGGAGCATTTTGAGAAAGTTTCAGGTCTTTCAGGAATACAACATTACAAAATAAAGTAAAGGCTGTAGCAAAAAAATATGTACCCACACATTACTTGGTTTAACAATACCCATATGTATAGGTACATGATAAGATGAAATATTTAGGTATATCGATTAAAACAAATTATACAATTCCTCCCTATTAATATTCTAAAATGTGCATGCTGATTGGCCAGCCCAACCAGCGTGCCCATTGTAAATCCCACAATATACCAACGGAAAAAGGTCCGGTCGCCTGGACTTTTTTCAGTTGGTATAAACTGGCCCAAAATCTTTTTTTTTGTTTTACAATTAAAAAAAAAGAGAGAAAATGGAGCAATGGAGACTTTCTTTTCTCCATTGCTTCCATTTCAAAGCCTTGATGTACTGGGTATGCGTGGAAATGCAATTCCCATACGCATGCGCAGTACATCAAAAAGCTGAAACAGTATACCACAACCGTCAGAAGAACAGTAATCCGCCGCTATACAAAGACATTATTTAAAAAAGTAAGTATTTTTTTTCTTAAATAATGTTATTGTATAATACACAAAACACAAAAGAAATGTTCAGTAATCAAAAAAACAAGGCACCAGAAGTACTTCTTAATTAAGGAAGCCACACAGAAGTATTCCAATATTCCAAGAAAGGCTGTATAAGCGCTGTTTATCCTTTAATTACTTTCAAACAAAACATCATTTCCCCCTGTTTAAATACACTTACATGTCATGTAATTTACAACCATTTAAAAATTCATCCTTTTAACACATTAATAAAATTCATTACATTTTAAACAGTAAAAACACACATACTCTTATTAAAAAACCTTCTACTTGGAACTTCCTACCTACTATTTATTTAAATTAATGTGCTATTCCCGCTAATTTGTTTATTAATTTATTTACACGACTAACCCAGTTACTAGCTTAAAATCTAAGCATACTATCAAGATGTTCTACTATTTACATTCAACTCTAATAATTATATACCTAACCCTTATTACTCTTGTTTACCAATTAATTTCAAATATTTTCTAGTCTCATATTAAGCATACTATTAATTGATATTCTATCATTTAAGCCTGGTTTCATGGTTGCATTCAATAATACTTGCCAAAAGGTCTCCCTAAATTCAAGAAAATTAGACCAATTGCCTCCTCTCTCTTACAGTAGTGTAAATAAATTAATAAACAAATTAGCGGGAATAGCACATTGTCGTTGTCTTTCGGCATTTCCCGGTTAGGGGTCACCACAGCAGAATTCCTGTCCGCTAATGATTGGCAGTAGATTTTCATGGTGCTGAGTTGCCAGCTCGACACCCAACCTTCAACGAAGGCACGCCCATTCACGCATGTCTTTAGGAAGTTCCAAGTAGAAGGGTATTTAAACAGGGGGAAATTATGTATTATTTTGTATCTGATGAAGTTCCGTTTCATTTGAAAGTAATTAAAGGAACAAAAGCGCTTATACAGCCTTTCTTGGAATATAGGAATACTTTTGAGTGGCTTCCTTACTTAAGAAGTACTTCTGGTGCCTTGTTTTTTTTGGTTATTGTATAATAGCTATAACCAACTCCATGGTTGTGGTATATTGAAGATTTGCCCACAGTTGCCTTAGTTTAATCACTCGGGCTTTGCACTCATGATTAAACCACAACAGCCATCAGTAAATCTTCAATATACCACAACCACGGAGTCAGTTATTGCTTAATTCTGTTGTGGTAGTGAAGGATATGTGGGAAGAAACTAAAAAGATAATACAAACATTGAGAAATGGGAAGCTGTTGAGAATCGATATGGATAATAAGATACAGTGATAATGTTTTCAGTCCCTTTAGTCTTATATACAAGTCAGATTATTTTCATCCACCAGAGCAGAAGTTGGAGATGGCAATTAATAAAGAGTTGAAGGAATTTATTTGGGAGGGGAAGGGGCAAGAATTAAGTGGGATAAACTGATTCTTTTCTTAGAATAAGACAGTTTATGGTTACCAGATTTGAAGGAGTATTTTGAAGCTGTACAGTTAAGATTCATATATATAACTCAAGCAGAAAGTTATGAATCAAAGTGGAAAAGATGATGCTGAAAGGTGGGGAGATGTGAGTTAAACAGAAGTTAGTATTTTTTCTATAAAAGTCCTTAATGAGAATGATATCAATCATATAGAATGTTATACATTAGCAGAAAGTATTGTGAGGACTAATCCAGTGCAAAATAGAAAAAGGAGATTTTACCAAAAAGAATGTCTGCAAGTAGTGGTACATAAAATAGGCAAGAGGGGGCTAGAATTTACTGTAGGAAAATGAAAAAGGAGCCGCGGTATTGGGAGCAAATAACCAGAGGGGAAAGGTAATTGAATACAAACCAAGAAGAAACATTACAGTGTGGGGGGTGTAATGTTCACTTCCTAAATTATGTTATGCAGTTAGTTCACTTAATAAAAATCGAACTGTAAAATATAACTATAAAATACGTGCTACAAAATAATCAAACAGAAAATAGTAGGTAGTCCACAGATGAGTTAGAAATGGAATATCCTTTAGTGAAATAGTTTTTTAAGTGAATTAAGTGCATAACATAATTTAGGAAGTGAACATCACTCCCTCCATGCTGCTAAGTTTCTTCTTGGTTTATTTTAGACCCAGTATAAGTTACATACTGGGTTTTTCTGAGACTTCGAGGGATACTACAGATTTCTCTTTTTGAAAGGTAATTGAATGAGACAAAACTAAACAGGAGTCGGGACTGCAGGTTGGAGTTTGCCTTCCCTATCAGGGATTCATTACAGAGCATAGGCAAAAAGACTGGGATAGGGGAGTGTTAAGCAAAAAACCAGCTCCAGTAGAGCTTTTAGATGGGTTACAGAAAGAAGTTATTATTGAAAAAAGGGATAATTAGTATATCATGTAAAATATTGCATGATAACAATATGAATCAATCAATGGGGGGTTAGAAAAGATTGGGAAAAGGGAATGGAAAGGGATTTTTCAAAGGAAGAATGGGAATAAATCTGTATGGCTCGCATGTATGAAACAAAGTCCATAAAGTTTATCATTTTAAAATAGAAATGTCTGCATATGTATTTTTATACCCAAAGTAAACTTCAGAGAATTTTCCTCAGGTAAATAGCAAATGCTTGAAATGTGATGGGGAAGAGGGAGGTAATATGGAACATGTTTTGGTGAATATAACAAGTTAGCAGATTTTAAAAATTTCCTACGATTTGACAGAAATATTGGGGAGCAAATGGTATAAAACATGCAATAACTCTTTTAAGCTGAGATATAGGAAATAAACTGACATAGTAAGGCAGTAAGAAATGCAATGCTATTCGCTGTCAAAAAAGTAGTTACTAGAAAATTAGAAATCAAAATCTAAACCAAAAGTAATGGAAGTCTCAAATATTCTAAAGGAGATAAAATAACTGAAGGTGGGACCATTAGAAAATGCAAATTTCATAGAAATAAATGGAATTTATTTCATACTTTGCTCTATGTTCATTTTTGTTTTTGAGGTATGTTTCATTTCTATTTTACCTGTCTGCTACAAAAAAGCAAAAACAAAAAAAAAAACATTGCTGATATTACAACTAATATCATTCTATGATTTGTATTTTTATCTTGTATACATTTTGTTTCTGTACATTTTAATTATCCATAATTGCATTACTACTGCTTTTTGAATTGTGTTGTGATTAATTATTAACTATGTTAAAATTTGTTCTTGCGTCTGTAAATGTTATGGAGCTTTTCTCCTCGGGTCTTCAATGAAAATGGGCCTCTGGCTCAGTTGGACCAACCCCGTTAACAAATGTCAAATAAATAAATAAAATTTAAAAGAATAGTAAAATTTATAAAAAGAATAGATGCAAAATTATGTTCAAGAGGAGGATTAAAATTTAAGGAAAAACAGGAAATGAGAATAAATGCTGGAGTGAATGAAAACTGTTAAAAAGAAAACGTATACTGCTTGCCAGTATTAATAGAAACTCATGTTTTGGTTTGTTTTCTTTTGTATTGATGTATTTGAACTCATATTGCAGTTTAAAATGGATGGTCTAATAGAAATGTTTAAAAAATAATATATACACACCCTGCTGCCTGGAGATGTGCTCCCGCCTCTTGCAGCAGCCAATCATGTTAAAGAAATGCTCTTCTGCAGTTCCAAGACAAGCATACATTGTTAGTCAACTTACACGTACAATGCTGTACACACAGACTTCCATACATACAAATATTTCAAGTATGGGCATTAATGCCTTTCTAGCTTGCCAATATACAAAAACATGTGTTCGCATAATAAGTGTCCAGGCTGTACTTAAAAATATCTAAACTGGTACTTGCTTTAATGCAATTTGGTAGTGTGTTCCATGTATCAGCTACTCTGTCAGAGAACCCATTAGTACACTTCTCATTCCTATAGAATCTTCTACATTGGTTTTCTGATGATTCTCTAGTGCTTTTTGATAACCCCAAACATTCCCAGAGGTAGTTGTCTCTAAATGCCCTATGTACTTGAATAAGACCTCCTCTTGGATATCTGTAAGAGACACTGTACAAGTTCAGATATTTTAGCCTTTCATAATAACTTAAATTTTCACATCCATGGATGCCCTTGGTATATTTCCACCATATCTTTCCAGTTTACTCATGCTTGTTTTCTTATAGGGTTTCCATATTATTATTCCATACTCAAGTTTGGGTCTAATGTAACTAATAAACAATGACTTCATCATTTCTGATTTCCTAGACTTTATAAATCTTTTTATACAACCTATAGTTCTATAACTATCATTAGCTAATTGTTTGATATGATTAGAAAAACTCATAGCTGAATCTACCCATATACCCAGGTCCTTATGAGTCTACACTTTCAATCACTGTGTGCTGTATTAAATATTCACCTTGCAATTTATGTCTCCCAAATCTCATATACTTAGTTTTAATGTATTTATCAGCATATTATTCTCCTGTGCCCAAATGGTCAATTTTGTCAAGTTCTTTTGCAGACATGCCTTATATGTAACACATGTAATCAGTTTACCCAATTTCAGGTCTTCTGCATACAGACTGTAGTACACCTCAGATGAAAATGTTAGGTCTGAATGATACAATCTAAACAAGTAAGTGCCTAGGACACAGCCCTGTGGAACACCCTGACTGTAACCAGGGATTTCACCTGTCCAGTTGCTGTATGATACTTGTCATGTCCTATTTGTAAGCCATGCAGCCATCCATCTTATCAAGAGTACATCAATACTAGTTGTACTAATTTATTGATCAGTGTTTTGTGTATGACCCTGTCAAATGCTGAAGTTAAGCCTATGTAAATTACATCACAGCACAAATTTTCATTCATAGCTGTTATTATATTGTTATAGAACATCATGTTACAGGTGGTTATAGATCTGTTTTCAACATATGCATGCTGATATATGGTTAAAATGTCCCAAACTGTCCAGTTCTGACAATAACTTGCCCAATATTACCTTCACCATTATTTTTCCACAACATGAAAATAGACATAAGGGTCTATATGATTCTGAGCTTGTCCTACTCCTCTGTCCCTTAAAAACAGGTTTAATAAGCGCATGTCTCCAATCTTGATGAATCTCCCCATATTTATATACCCTATTGAATATTAGATATAATGGTACTGTAAGTTCTTGCTGAAGTGTTCTCAGGTCATTGTTACTAATTCTGTCTCCTCCCTGTACATAGCATAAGACAATGGTACTAAATGTATGCATTGTTAGACTTGCATGTACAGTGCTGTGACACAATGTACAACTGCACCTCAGTACTACATATATGTGAACATATGCTGCGTGCACAAGTCATCAGGTAACATGCTTTATGCTAACCATGATGTGCATGTGATGCACTGAAATGCATTGCACACAGGCTGCAATTCACAGACTTTAGTACTATCTAACATCATTACTATAACTACCTCACTAGCTGCCTGCTGTTATCATAATGCAAAAAAAATGATGCCACCACCATTTTGTGCAATATCAGCTATGACTGTATAACTAAGGTGTAGAAGAATTTGAACAGAAGCCCTATACAAAAGGAGAATTACATAGTTAAGTAAGGAGTCCTTTCTGGTAACGTACCTCAGCAAGAACAACAAAATCCTGTGGTCCAAGAGAGTGAGGCACATATCTTCTTGTATGTGTAAGATGGACCCTATCACAGTGATATGGCACAGTATTATCTGACTCTGTGGAGGGAAGCTGTGAACATAGGATTCTATGGAGAGTCCATGCCACTAGTGGTGTGAGGTTCTGGGGCCAAATGCACAGGCATGAATAAAGTACCAAAAAGGAGAGAGGCTGTGCATAGCAGTACCTGCAGATATTAACCAGGCTTTGCCCTCAAGTATATAGGTACTGACATGGTCAAATGGAGAATGAATGAACTGCAATTGCAGGCCTTCTGTGCATATACCAGGCAAAGGTGCTGCAGACAAGAACTACTGGGACCAGATTTGGTATGGACTTGTGCAGGATGTAAATGTCTCTATGGCAGATGAAACAGAGGTGTACTGATACATAGGTGCCAGAACCATAGATTGAGGGGGAGGGAGCACCCCCTCACACACACACTTTTACCAGAACTCCATGGTGGAATTTTTCTTTAAGGATGACCCAACACATGCTAACTGGAGTTTTTCTTTAAGGAGGACCTGACGCACGCTAAAGTGAATTTAAACACAAGCGTGCAGAAGTTAAACTACGGTTGGTAACTGTGTGTTATCACTGCCCAAGAGTTATGCAGCCCAGTCATGGTGCCTTAAGGTCAAGAGTTATGCTGCCCAGTCATGGATCCTTAAGGTAAGAAGAGTTTGTTTTTGACGAGAGTTTTTCTGCAGGAGATTAGTTTTTGTGGAGAGTTTTTCTGCACTCCAGTCTGAGATGTTACAGTCATGATGTAGACTTTTCTCATGCTTCCTTACAATACCGCTGCTCCATGATTTTTTTATCACTAGGTACTTTAAGGAGAGTTCTCCTACTCCCCAGTGTATTGTTTCCAGGTACAGCTTTTATGGTCATTGCTGCTTCGTGATGTGTACAGCTTTTAAGGTCCGTGATGTCTTTTAAGGTCATTGCGGCTCTGTGTGTGTGTGTGTGTGTGTGTGTGTGTGTGTGTGTGTGTGTGTGTGTGTGTGTGTGTGTGTGTGATTGTTAGTTCCATCTCTGGCACTTTGGTGGAACGGCAAAGAAACTGACAAGGAAATGGCACTTCTACATTGGTGTCCTGTCATGGAGACACCCACCATCGTCCAATTAGATAGGTTCATTTTTGTAGGTGTTAGACTGGGTTTTTGCCTAATGAAAGCAGGAAATGTAGTGTTCTTGACAGGTAGACTTTTCATACAAAGATGAGGTATTGCTTTGAAGTGCACCAGCTGTTTCCTGTCTGTGATGTCACAAATTACTTCTGGCTTTAATTTCTATTGTCCCTTGTGGAGAATGGGTCGTTAACTATTAGCAATTACATATCAAGCATAGTACTTCAAGAATCAATGGAACATTGAAAGTACCTTCTAGTTCAAATTTTTTCTACCGAAGATTGGTTTGTTGTGTGATAGACATAATTTAATTTAGACAGGCTCGCTTTCACAAAGCATGTTGGTGAGAGGTGGTATGCAGCCTTTTTATTATCCGGTAGGGACCCTATTGCTTTTTTAGAAGCCAGTCTTCAACAGCTTCCAGCACCTATGTACTGATATGATATTCCATGCAAAGGAAAAAGCATGAAACATTGCAAAAGACAGATCCACCAGGATTGGCGATCCACTGATACTGAAGTGGTTAACAGAAGTTGAGTAATTTTTGGTATAGTTGCCAGCCAGGAGGATCAGCCCCTCATATCTGCAGTGGCTTGGATTTAAAGACAGGCCTAACCATAAACCACTCATGTGCTAGCAGGGGAAGTACCAGGTTAGTAATCTTTATTACATTAGGCTATAATGCACACCCACTGTATGGCTGAAGTGAGGAACTGACCAAGGCTGTTTTTACATGTAGTAGTATGCATAACATAGGGGATATGTGTATGGGCTGACAGTGCCATCATGTGTGCTAATTCTTTAAAATATTCTATTGATGGTGGGGCTAGCACAACAGGATAAAATAGGGCTCATGTCAGCATGGCATTTATGACTGACAATGACAGCATGCAAGTTGCACAGAGTGAAGCCACATTGGCACTCTCTGCAACAATACGGGTGAGGCATAGCCTACATCTGCCATTACAAAGGGCCCTATAAAAGGTATTGGCTGAGCATATGGCTTCATCAGAGCCCAACAAACATCATGTACTTGAGACTCCCAATTGAGCTCTACCTGTCACCAACCCACCTAGCATCTGATATGCTCATCACCTCTGAGTTGGCCATACCCACCTCAGGAAATAGATGCAGGGAGGGTGTGAGACCTCCATAACTCCAGGACTGTCCCTGATATGGCCACAGTACACAGAAACACCTAGCAGATGTTCAGCATTGTGGAGATGGTGAGTGTGCTCTGTGGTTTGTGTGGGGGATATATTCACTAACTGTACAATGGCCTGGAGTATAATGACAGTGCTGCTGAAATCACTGGTGATAAATGACAATTGCCGTCCAGTCTTCATCCACAGGCAATGCAGCCTGTGGTCATGGGAAGGTCCAGATGTCAGGTGCTTGCACACAGGCCATCTCACGTCAGACTACAGAGACTGTTGGTGAGCTGGCATCAATGTCACATGCAGGCACATGCCCTGTTACCCCTCATTGTGGGCAGTCATACATGGAATTCCTCTTTGAACTCAACACTTAAGACACCAAGTCATGGCGCTTTGTGGCAGCTCAACCCCATCACGGGAGGATATGATCCCAAACTTCCCACGACCTGCCTGAGAACATGGCTATCATATTCAACTCCCATGACCACCTTATTCCACATTATAACATTATAACATTGCAGTCACCTGTCACTGTGTCCCATCTCCTCTGCCATTGATGACGATGATGATGATGGTGGTGCCCTGCCCACCCATTTAATTGTGTAATTATAGTAATGTCTGGTGCATAATGTAATCAGTCCATATACTGCTCTACATAGCCTGGGTGTGACACTGTCTGCATCATTTTATTCTGTGTTCTGTGTGTCATGATTCATAGATATTGACCAGACACCACATCTTTGCCAGCACTATAATGTACTGAGCCTGCCTCTGGCTTGGGTGCATTTCTGTTGCCTGTTCCTTTCCTGATGTGTATGACAGGCCCTGCCATGATGTCCACCAGCTTCTGCATTTTTGACCACAGCATGTACAACAAATACCTTGCTTCATATGTCTGGACTATATTAAAGTGTCCTGCATGAAGCGTCTAAGCATTGGAAGTGTTCTTTCAGTAGCTAAATACTCATGCCAGTATGTTTCAGGTTTTCGTATAGACTACCTGCTTGATATGAAGGCTGTGTTTTCAGGGTCATCGACCAGGGGTGCTAGAGCATATCTGGAAATGCCCACAACATGCACCAAAAGCAAAATAATGCATGTGGACTAATCCCAGCACATATGCTACTTGTATACTTGTGTGCATAGGCCTGTCTATGTGACAGGTGTGTGCATCTACCATCCAGGTGATCCTGTGGAAGGTCTCCTCACAGGAACCATTACAATAGGTTGGACTCCATGTACCAGATACGTGAAATGTTAGAACTGTCACAAAGACACATTATAAATAATGCCCTGAACACTGCATATCATTTAGCAGTTTAGGGAGTGGAAGCACTTTCTGTTTATGCTTCACAGATCCCATGGACCTGGTGGGGTCTTGAAAACAACATAAATGCAATCTATGGATCCCTGGACCTCAGGGAAATGGGCTATCTCATAGACAGCATGTATGGTGTTGGTTCACTCCTCTGCTGTCCTGGAGAAGTGCATATACTCCCCCACATGTTGAAACATAAGTTAAGGAACTGCTTTAGCATTTGAAAGGCTGATGTGTGCAATGTCCTTAATGTAGCTTCCATATGTTGCTAGAAGGTCTGTATAGCTACGATGACTAATGCTACAAACATTATTTTGTCCTCAGGAATGGGCATGTCATGCATACACCTTGTTTCTACTTGTGGGTGAAACAGTAAGGTATCACCATTCTTTCAAAAATGGTCGACTGTCTGTATGTCAGGTGGTGGTACATCAGGCATTGATGCAGATGGTTGTGTTGTACAACTTTGTAGCTGCTGGTGCCTAAGAGCCGCTCCCATGAATCTCATTGTTCAAAATCAGTATGCACCACCATACAGTGCTGTCATTTCATACATTTCTAAATCAGTCAAACACTTTAGGTTGCTTCATTTGCATATTCCGTAAGGCTTTTTTACTCATTTACATGTCATTATGCACTCATTAGCAAGCACTGCAGACCATGTCATTTCAACCATCAGTTGGCCACATTATCTGTCTTAGAGTCACCTACATTTTGCACATGTCTGCTGCCTGTGAAAATCTGTGTCAGGCAGTACACTAACTGACCGTGAATCATAGCCTTTATTTCCATCTTAACATTTTAGGACATCCTAATACAGAAAATTTCAAAGGTGGAATATTTCCATCATGCTTTCATTAAAATGTACAGCCTCTGCATTCAAGTACCTTTTAGCATTTTCAGCTAGTATATGCTCCTGAATTCTAACTTTTACATTTATTTTTCTCTTGCCTATATACATATTTAGTAGGACTGCACCCATAATTTTTGCACGTCACACATGAACAAAAGAAGAACTATTTTGAAAAATAAAACTCTTGTTTATTTTATACTGCTTCTCTTATAATACTGTTGTACGAACTGAAGAACTTAGACAGGAAAGTAGCACATATGGGCAGATTGAATAAACCCTACACAGTCCGCCTAGACCGTGTGCACATCGTGTGAAGAAACACACAAGGTAGCACACTGGTTTGTATCCAGTAAGCAGTTCTACACAGTGTGAAGAGCCGTGCAACCATGGCAGACACCTTGGCATGCAAATTACAGCATAAGCAGCTGAACTGTATGCTAATCAACCAAACCAAGATGGAGGAGATAGTCAACAAGCTATAAAGCAACTGTGTAAATTCAGTTCTGTTTTTTCCTGCTAATTCCAAAACCCACTGGAATACAGCCATGGGAAGGAGTCTACACAGAAAGAATGTTAGGGGCTGCTGTTGCTTTAATTTATGTGTATGTGCAACAGGCTGATGTCTATGCTGCTGCTCCTACTGCTAATAGACCACGGCCAAGAAGGAGAAGAGTTTTCAGACCCCGCTTAGCTTATCACAATCTGTATGTGGTGGAAATTGTAGAGTGCTAAAGGGTAGATAGAGTCACACAACAGCAACTCTGCAGCCTCTGTTGTCCTCAACTCAGACCCAGGGCAAATCAAAGAGGAACCAGTACTGGTGGAGACAAAGGTATGTGTAGCACTTAGAATTTTATCCACAGGAACTTTTCAGAGACCAACAAAGGACAGGCTGGGGTTGTCACAGGCATCAGTATCCAAGATCCTGCATCAATTCCTGAATGCTATGCTCCAACATACCAGTAACCACATATATTTTCCCCATACTCCTGAGGACAGGGCCAGAAATATGCAAGATTTCTACCCCTGTAGACAGTACCCTGAAGTACTGGGTGCAGCAGATTGCACACATATAGAAATCAAGGCATCTCCTGGGGAACAGGGAAGAGTCTACATAAACAGAAAGGGCTTCCACTCTATTAACTGCCAAGTCATGTGTAATGCTAAGGGAATCATCCTGAATGTGTGTGTTGGCAACCCAGACAGTTGCCATGACTCACATATCTGGCACATCTCCCATTTGTATCAGATGTTCACTAGGGGTGATATCCCACAGGGTCATTTACCCAGGAATGCAGGTTATGCACTGGAACCATGGCTGATAACACCCATCAGAAATGCACACACACCCACTGAAGAATGCCATAATGAGGCACATGCTCAAACCAGAAATATCACAGAGAGCTGGATTCAATAAAGCCTACACTAAGTGTAGACTGTTCTGAGGAACAGACAACACAGACATAACAAACACCTTCTTCCTCCTAATTTTAGTTTTTCTACTGATATTTTTGCTGCTTTAAATATTGACAGGGATTCATAAAGGTTACCACAAAGTGTAGACTACATGTACACTTAGCATAATCTTTCTGAGTGACTAGAAAACACAAAAAATGAGATAAGAATTTTATTGAATACATATTGTCTACACTTAGTGCAGGCTTTACTGAGTCCCAGGATGTGTGTGTGTTTGGGTTGCTGAAGTCATGGTTCTGCTGCCTAGATACATCTGGGGGAGCCCTGCAGTACAATCTACACACATATACTGACATCTTCACTGTCCGTGCCATGCTTCACAACATCATCCTGAGAAAACAGCTTCAGCAGGATCAACAAGAGGAAGGGGCACACATCTCACCACCAATGGCAAGGTCATCACAGCCACATGCAGGTGAGGAGTCAGAGTGGGAACCAGCAGCTGCTGTGGGTATAGGCAGACGTAGACATGCTCAATATGCCCTCACATTGGTTAAGACACAATGCATAGCACACTTACTTACCACCTAGGGGGCCAAAACATTTATCCTATGCAGATACATGTAGTAATATTGATGCCAGTCAATGCTCACAGCTTTTACCTACCCATGTAATGGCTGTGTACTCCTAGCACCAGACAGACACAGCCCTGAACTAAAACTCTAGAAACTGCTGGATTTACAAGGTAAGTGTTGAACCTGCTGTGTTAAAACAGAATTGTGTAATAATACAAATGAATGGCATATCCTTGCATGTTGTTACTTGGTAATGTATGTAAGTAAAAGGTGGGAGATTTGTACAGCAATGACTTTTTAACATGTGACAACAGAGTCGTATGCGAATACATGTCCTCCATCAAGTAATAGGCCTCAGGCAAAAAAAGATTCACATATTCATACCTCTCAAAAGTACTGATGGTCATTGAATGTCCCCAGTTTGGCCTAATATTTGTGTAATGGAAATTCATTAAAGAGAAGTTAGAAAGTAATGAGACACATTTCAGTTTCAGACTTCACATCCGTGAGAAGTTTCTTAAAAATACCAATGTGAAAAACTGTTTTGATTCTATCAACTGTCTAACTTTCTTTTTTTTTTAATGTGTTTATTGGTTTTAACATACAATCAATAAAACATAATAATTTATACAAGCAGTTAACAAATAGAAAATTTTAACATTCATAAAACAACAAAAAGTATTTACAAAGACATCCATAGGTTAATACATCATCTAACATAACTATAATACATTATAAAGCTTCCAAGTCTTTTTTTAACAAACTTTGTAAAGTATCCCACATATTATAACTGGTTGTTTTCCTAGAAGTTCTTGATTTAATAGTCATTAGTTCCATTTGACATACCGCTATCAAAACATTTTTAAACTCATTAAAAGAAGGAGGGGTATCTGATATCCAATTTTTAGTTATAATCTTTCTAGCCACTGCTGGAATTGATCATAACAGGGGAAGTTTAATCCTTTTAACACATTTTGGTATGGGGGTATTGAAGAGACTTAATGATTTAGATATTGTAAAATTATCTGTAAAAAGAGTCTGTAGAAAATTAACTGATGTCCAATATTCCTTCAGTTTTATACAATCATAAAAAAATATGTGCCCAGTTAGCATTTATTTCTGTGGTACATCTCTTACATATGTTACCTTTCTTATTAATTTTGCTTATTATTAGAGGGGTATAGAAGGACCTGTATAAGAATTTCCAGGTATAAAGTTTCCATTTAATTGAGGAAGTTGTTTTAGAAGCAGATTCCAGTATATGACTTTTATCTTGTTGTTCTGGCGGTTCTCGGTTTATGGAATTGAAGTAGTTCCAGTAATTTTCTGGACAGTTGAAGGTTTCATCTCTAATAATTTTGTGTATGTGAGAAAGCTTGCCTTGATCTGAAACCTTCTGTTGTAGATTTAGTATCATGTAATCTATCAATATTGGAACAGATTCTTTAGTTATTGATGTTATCAACTCTAGTTTATTAGAAAGATATTGTCTGAAAGCCTGCATGTCTAACCAGCAAGTATCATCCAAATCAAATTCTTGAGTTAAAAAATCTAGATTTTTAACTTTATTATCCTGCAGCATCTGATGCCAGTACATTAAATTATTTTGCCTGAATATTAAAGTTTTATCAGGGTTAGATGATAAGAGTATATCTTGTGTATACGTTATGGGAAATAAAATGAAGATCCGTTCCTTATATTTGGGATGTTTATATATAAAGTTACGAAAAGTAATAATAATATTTATTGGGTAATTTGATGTGTGTCTCAGTGTTATGGGTGCAGTGCAAAATTCTTTGACTATCCATAAAATGGGATTATTTATAATAATATTTTTGTGTGTTAGTGGTATACTAGTTAATTTCATGCCTATTAATTCCCAATATTTTTTCCACATCGCAACATATGAATTATCAATTAGTACAGCTACAGTTTTGATAACAGAGGATATAGAGTATAGATCAAAATCAGGAAAGGCTATACCTCCTTGGGACCAATTATTGATATGTGCCCTTAATGCCAATCTAGGTCTATGAGGTGCCCAAAAGAATTTCAACATTAATGTGTTTAATTTTTTAATGATTGTTTTGTTAAGTGGGAGATGTATTGATTGTATTACATATAATATATTTCGGAATATAATAATTTTTATAATTGTAAGTCTTTCTTCCATGGAAAATAAGATATTATTCCAACTTTTAAACAGGGTTTGTATGTTTTCAAGACATTTATTATAGTTATATTGAATAAGTGATTTAATATCTCTTGCTAAGATAATTCCTAGATAAGTTATATGACCTGAATTGGGTATATATTTATTATAAGCTTTTTAAAAAAATATTTTTCCTAAATGTATTAGCAGAATCTTTGTTTTTTCTTCATTAAACAACAGCCCTGAGATTTTCTTAAAGTCTGCCATTGTGTCAAATAATGATTGTATAGAAGAGTTGTTTCCTGTTGATGTAATTAATACATCATCAGCAAAAAGCTGAATTTTTAGATACTGTATTTTAATTTATTTTTAAATCCTTCTATGTCATTATTGTTTCTAATTAAATTGGCCCAGGGCTCCATTATTAGGGTAAATAATAAAGGGGAGAGTAGACATCCCTGTTTAGTTCTTTTCAATATGGGTATCTTTTGAGAGACATATGTGCCAATTTTTATGTATGCCAGTGCTCCTTTATATAGATTTTCAATCAGATTTACAAATGCATCAGAGACTTTGTACACCTTAGCAAGATAAACAAGTAGTCCCAGCTCACAGAGTCAAAGGCTGAGTTTATGTCAAGGCTAATTAGTGTCAGATCCTTCTTATTTTTATTTGCATAATCTATTAAAGTTAACTTTCTTCTTATGTTGTCAAAAGTATTTCTATTTATAATAAAGCCTGTTTAATCTATGTCAATGATGTTTGGAAGAATTGTCTTTAATCTATCAGCAAATATGTTCTTAAACATCTTGTAGTCAACATTGAGCAGTGAGATGGGCCTATATGATGAGCATCTTGTAGGGTCTTTATTGGATTTCAGAACTGGTGGAATAAAAGTGTATTTCCAAGATAGGTGATAGTAAATTCAGTCTGAACTACCAGGAAAACGTTATGTATTAATGTGTGGACATTTTTAGAGAATATTTTGTAAATCTCGGGAATTATACCATTAATACCTGATGCTTTGTTTAACTTGAATTTGTTTATTTGAGTGATAATGTCTGTATATGAGATGCTCTTTTCCAATGACTCAGTCTGTTGTTTATTAAGTTTTTTGTCCATGTATGTGGTAATGAATTTCTTTATTTTATCTTCTGGGTCCACATTAACTCTGTCATTGTTTATTTTATGAAAGTAATCTTTAAACTCATCTAGAATTTCTGATAAATTAGAAACATCCCCCCCCCCCCGAGGAAAAAAAATCTCTTTGATATGATTTTGTTTGTTAAGTCTTTTTGTTTTATTTTTAAGTTTATTTAAATATTTGGGATTTATTGAATATGTTAGGAATTTATATTTCTCTAGGGTTATTTTGATTTTGTGATTTAAAATTTCTTTGTACTTCTCATTTAACTTGTTTATTTCTTCTATAATATTTTTATTTGTGATATCTCCCTTACTATTGAGCTTAAAAGTGTCTAGCTTATTCTGTATGTCTAAAAGATCTTTGTCCCATGTTTTCCTTTTATTATTATACCATCTTATACTTTGCCCATATAGATATGATTTCAGAGCATCCTATATATATATATATATATATATATATATATATATATATATATATATATATATAAAATCAAAATATCTGGTGTAGTGTTCATTTCTAGGAAGTTTTGTGTCTCCTTATTTATAAATTATTTTAAGTCTTTTAGTTGAGTTAAGTAGGCAGGAATTCTTCTAATCTGGGTTTTGTGTGTTACATTTACCATACGTTCAAAAGTGATAGAATTATGGTCCGATACTGGCCAGGAAATGACCATAGATTTAGATAAATCTTTTACACGTTGGTTAGAGTTGGTTAGAGATCAGAACTCTATCTATTCTAGAGTAAGACTTGTGTCTGTTGGAAAAAAAAGTATATGGTAGTGATTTACTATCAGCTTGATTATTAATGTCATTCAAATGATATAAGTTATTAAAGTTTTTTAGATGTTTTGCACTAGCTGTAATTTTCCTCTTCCCAAGGGAAGTAGTATCATTATCTCATAGAGTACAATTGAAATCACCTGCTAATATGATGTCTCCTTTAGAGTGGAGTATTATTTGATTGAAATGCTGTTTCACTGTGGTAATACCTATGCCTAGCATCCAATATATGTTGATAAATGTAAAAATCTTTCTATTAATTTGTACTGTAACTATGCAAAACATTCTCTTGTCATCCTTGTATGTCTTAATAATTTTGGGAATAGGTATGGGTTTGTTCCAAAGGACAGCTACCCCCTTTTTTTCTGTGTATGTTCTGAGCTGACTAAAGTAATGTACTTGCTGGTTTCTAGTTTATCTATGTCTTTTTTAAGAAGATGAGTTTCTTGAAGAAATATTAGGTTAGATCTATGCAGTTTAAGATATCTGATTAAACTTCTCCTCTTACATGGGTTATTTAACCCATTAATGTTTAGGGAAATCCCTCTCAAGGTTGCCATTTGACATATATACCATAAGGCAAAATATGTTTAGTTTATCATTTTTTATACAGATTAGTAAGTTATTCCCTCCTATAGATGTTAAATGAATCAAGGCTTTGACTTGTGAAGTATATGTAAGAATATGTGGGGCTTTAATTTTTATTAGAAATAAAAATGTGATTGTGAGATATGATGTGGATGTCAGAACTGTAATCAGACTGTAACAATAATCAAATAAAATAGTGTTAAGATTGAACTTCGCACCCAGCTTGGAGTTATAAACTCCGAATTAGAGTAGTTACAACTACTCGAGTTACCTCTCTAAATATAACAGCAGAACTATAGCTACCACATAATGTCACATATATATATATATATATATATATATATATATATATATATATATATATATATATTAAAACTTTCAAAACCAAAATGAAACTCATCTTTATTTACTATGCATTATAAAATAAATTATACAATTTATACACTTATTTCTTAGTGTGTGTGAAGATTTCATTAAATACTTTTTGATATCATATCTTTAGAACTAGAAAGAACATTTTAAGCTAACAGTAACATTGTATATATCAGAATGATAGATCATTAAAACTTTTTATTGACTTGTTTGTATGAACATATATAGATATTAGAAATAGAGACTTTAATACAGTTTATATAGACTATATAAATTCAACTTGAAAATTTCAACTGATGTAGAGGATATGTATTAATAACTAGAATAGCTTATTAACAATAAGAACATTACTAAGTAACTTACACATTTTTAAACATTTTAAAGGAATTGGGATATAACAGGAGATCCATTTCATAAGAAAGTAAATAGCTCAAATCATGTGTATGAGCAAAACCAGTTTGACCTATTATTAAACTGCGGTGGTGGTGCTGCGGTAGAGTTGTCACCTCACAGTAAGACGCTGTCCTGTTTGATTCTCAGCTAGAGCGTCTTCTGTGTGGAGACATGCGTGAATGGGCGTACCTTCATTGAAGTTTGTGCATCAGGGCCGGGAACTCGGCACGTAAAAATCTACTGCCAATCATTAGCGGACCGGAGTTCTGCTGTGGCGACCCCTAACCGGGAAAAGCCAAAAGACACAACAACATTAAGCAGAATTAAACATTTTTAACCAGATAAATGAGCATCTATTATATATAACCGTTTTATATAAAAAACTAGTAATAACTGCAACACAACTTAGAAGGGGAATGAGAAAAGAAGAAATATATATATATATATATATATATATATATATATATATATATATATATATAGTAAATATAGGTGCTTTATGCATACATAGCTTCCCTGAGCTTAGAAATCTCTGTTAACTAATGCTTCTGTGACACAATATATTACTCAGATAAAATTATTCATTACAGTTGTTATGAAGGTAGTAATGCAAATAATTTAAACATATGCAGCCATAGAGATATACATAAATGTATTATCTGCTTGTTCATGAAGCTATTATAGGAGAATTAATTACCAAAGCAAAAACAGAATAGTAAGAAACATTGCATTAATGAAAGGGAAGTCATGACATTATATCGAAAACAGTATGCAATGGCTTCATATAATATGGTCTATATTACCTACTAGCTTAAAAAAGTATCAAATAACTCTAGTTCTGAATTAAAAAATTCAAAATATAAGATTATCATATATTGTTTCATAGCAAAAGCATGTTGTAGTATGTGCATTGAAACAACAATTGCAGTACTGTTTTTTGTGTAAAGCACCTTTAAGAACATTCTAACTAATGTACTACTGGCTTCAGCTGCTGCACATTACAAAACTTCAATAAATGGGTTAGACTGTAAGATAATGTTTTAAAATGTGATGTGCTGTAGCTTTAATAAACAGAAATTATATCAATAAAGTGCTATTATAATGATAAAAACTCACATTTTTGTGTTTAAAAGTCCATTTTCATCATATTTCCATGTTTGCGACTGTTCTGTTTCCTGGAACTGGCTTACTTTGCAGCATCACATCATGTGTGAGTGAAATCAGAGGTCAGAGTTCATGATGGCTGCTTTCTTCAACTCAGATTAACAATTAGAACATGAAGGTATAGAAAACAGCTCATGAGCGCTATTCTCGAGTTGCCAGTGTCTAAAGTTGTCTCCTGAGGGATTCCAGCAGGAAATTTGATGAAAGTAAGTGAAAATAATACATTTTGACTATAATAAGGCTACACGTACTGTAGAGACAGCTTGAGCTGTTCCACAAGCCTTGGAAATCAAAGTCTCAGTAATATCAGGCCATAGAAAACATTAAAAGTCTACTTACAACATACATGAACCCTATAGCATTTCCTAAGCTACACAATGTTATAAGTACATACATACCAAAACTGTAAGGGTATAACTGCCCCCCCAAAAAAAAATGCATGCTTATACTATATCATTCATCTATTACTATATCAAGTAATATAGTGGTACTATATCATTCATCTATTACTATATCAAGGAATACAATGGTGCATATATTAATAATTCATCTGCTAATGTATCCAAGCATACTTGGAATACTGAAACAGGTAACTGCAAAAACAGGAATGCAGGCAAGAGGGCTTGAGGCATGCACACAGTAGTAGTTTCCAAAGTTTATTCTTCAGACTTTGCTTCAAACAAATGATAAAAACAATAAAAAACAGTAAGCATAAAGCGCTTTTCGTCTCACCTCTTAGTGAGACTTCATCAGGTCTGATGAAGTCTCATGAAGAGGTGAGACGAAAAGCATTCATGGAAAAGTAATAATAATATTTATTGGGTAATTTGATGTGTGTCTCAGTGTTATGGGTACAGTGCAAAATTCTTTGCGTATCCATTAAATGGGATTATTTATAATAATATTTTTGTGTGTTAGTAGTATACTAGTTAATTCCATGCTTATTAATTCCCAATATTTTTTCCACATCGCAACATATGAATTATCAATTAGTAGAGCTATAGTTTTGATAACAGAGGATATAGAGTACAGATCAAAATCAGGAAAGGCTATACCTCCGTGGGACCAGTTATTGATATGTGCCCTTAATGCCAATCTAGGTCTATGAGGTGCCTAAAAGAATTTCAACATTAATGTGTTTAATTTTTTAATGATTGCTTTGTTAGGTGGGAGATGTATTGATTGTATTAAATATAATATATTTCAGAATATAATCATTTTTATAATTGTAAGTCTTTCTTCCATGGAAAATAGGATATTATTCCAACTTTTAAACAGGGTTTGTATGTTTTCAAGACATTTATTATAGTTATATTGAATAAATGATTTAATATCTCTTGCTAAGATAATTCCTAGATAAGTTATATGATCTGAATTGGGTATATATTTATAATAAGCTTTTTTAAAAATATTTTTTCCTAAATGTATTAGCAGAATCTTTGTTTTTTTCTTCATTAAACATCAGCCCTGAGATTTTCTTAAAGTCTGCCATTGTGTCAAATAATGATCGTATAGAAGAGTTGTTTCCTGTTGATGTAATTAATACATCATCAGCGAAAAGCTGAATTTTAGATACTGTATTTTCATTTATTTTTAAATACTTCTGTGTCATTATCGTTTCTAATTAAATTGGCCCAGGGCTCCATTATTAGGGTAAATAATAAAGGGGAGAGTGGACATCCCTGTTTAGTTCCTTTCAATATGGGTATCTTTTGAGAGACATTTGTGCCAATTTTTATGTATGCCAGTGCTCCTTTATATAGATTTTCAATCAGATTTACAAATGCATCAGAGAATTCTGTACACCTTAGCAAGATAAACAAGTAGTCCCAGCTCACAGAGTCAAAGGCTGAGTTTATATCAAGGCTAATTAGTGTCAGATCTATCTTATTTTTATTTGCATAATCTATTAAAGTTAACTTTCTTCTTATGTTGTCAAAAGTATTTCTATTTATAATAAAGCCTGTTTAATCTATGTCAATGATGTTTGGAAGAATTGTCTTTAATCTGTCAGCAAATATGTTCATAAACATCTTGTAGTCAACATTGAGCAGTGAGATGGGCCTATATGATGAGCATCTTGTAGGGTCTTTATTGGATTTCAGAACTGGTGAGATAAAAGTGTATTTCCAAGATGGGGGGGGGGTAGTAAATTCAGTCTGAACTACCAGGAAAACATTATGTATTGATGTGTGGACATTTTTAGAGAATATTTTGTAAATCTCGGGAATTATACCAGTGTTACCTGGTGCTTTGTTTAACTTGAATTTGTTTATTTGAGTGATTATGTCTGTATAGGAGATGCTCTTTTCCAAAGACTCAATCTGTTGTTTATTAAGTTTTGTGTCCATGTATGTGGTAATGAATTTCTATATTTTATCTTCTGGGTCCACATTAACTCTGTCATTGTTTATTTTATGAAAGTAATCTTTAAACTCATCTAGAATTTCTGATAAATTAGAAACATTTTTTCCCTGAGGAAAAAATTTCTTTGATATGATTTTGTTTGTTAAATCTTTTTGTTTTATTTTTAAGTTTATTTAAATATTTGGGATTTATTGAATATGTTAGGAATTTATATTTCTCTAGGGTTATTTTGATTTTGTGATTTAAAATGTCTTTGTACTTCTCATTTAACTTATTTATTTCTTCTATAATATTTTTATTTGTGATATCTCCCTTACTATTGAGCTTAAAAGTGTCTAGCTTATTCTGTATGCCTAGAAGATCTTTGTCCCATGTTTTCCTTTTATTATTATACCAACTTATACTTTGCCCATATAGATATATGATTTGAGAGCATTATATATATATATATATATATATATATATATATATATATATATATATAAAATCAAAATATCTGGTGTAGTGTTCATTTCTAGGAAGTTTTGTGGCTCTTTATTTATAAACTCTTCGAAGTCTTTTAGTTGTGTTAAGTAGGCAAGAATTCTTCTAATCTGGGTTTTATGTGTTACATTTACCATACGTTCAAAAGTGTTAGAATTATGGTCTGATACTGGCCAGGAAGCGATCATAGATTTAGATAAATCTTTTACAAGTTGGTTAGACATCAGAACTCTATCTATTCTAGAGTAAGACTTGTGTCTGTTGGAAAAAAACGTATATGGTAGTGACTTAGTATCAGCTTGATTATTAATGTCATTCAAATGATATAAGTTAATAAAGTCTTTTAGATGTTTTGCGCTAGCTGTAATTTTCCTCTTCCCAAGGGAAGTAGTATCATTATCACATAGAGTACAATTGAAATCATCTGCTAATATGATGTCTCCTTTAGAGTGGAGTATTATTTGATTGAAATGCTGTTTCACTGTGGTAATACCTGTGCCTAGTATCCAATATATGTTGATAAATGTAAAAATCTTTCTATTAATTTGCACTGTAACCATGCAAAACATTCCCTTGTCATCCTTGTATGTCTTAATAATTTTGGGAATAGGTATGGATTTGTTCCACAGGATAGCTACCCCCTTTTTTCTGTGTATGTTCCGAGCTGACTAAAGTAATGTACTTGTTGGTTTCTAGTTTATCTATGTCTTTTTTAAGAAGATGAGTTTATTATGTTAGATCTATGCAGATTAAGATATCTGATTAAACTTCTCCTCTTACATGGGTTATTTAACCCATTAATGTTTAGGGAAATCCTTCTCAAGGTTGCCATTTGACATATATACCATAAGGCAAAATATGTTTAGTTTATCATTTTTTATACAGATTAGTAAGCTATTTCCTCCTATAGATGTTAAATTAATCAAGGCTTTGACTTGTGAAGTATATGTAAGAATATGTGGGACTTTCATTTTTATTAGAAATAAAAATGTGATCATGAGATATGATGTGGATGTCAGAACTGTAATCAGACTGTAACAATAATCAAATAAAATAGTGTTACGATTGAACTTCCCACCCAGCCTGGAGTTATAAACTACAAATTTGAGTAGTTACAACTACTCAAGTTACCTCTCTAAATATAACAGCAGAACTATAGCTACCACCTAATGTCATATATATATATATATATATATATATATATATATATATATATATATATATATAGGTCTGATGAAGTCTCATTAAGAGGTGAGACGGAAAGCGCTTTATGGTTAATGTTTTTTATTGTTTTTATCATTTGTTTGAAGCAAAGTCTGAAGAATAAACTTTGGAAACCACTACTGCGTGCGTGCCTCAAGCCCTCTTGCCTGCATTCCGGTTAATGTATCTAAGCATAAAATACTTCATAGCATGTTAGTTGTTGTAATGAGTTAAAACTGTCTCAGTTTTATAATGTTAAGCAATTATAACTAAGCAGTACTAAATATAGCAATATTTTGAATAGATTAAAATAAAAAAATAATAATAAAAATAAAAAAATAAGGGGAAAATATTTTTTAGTAAAATTAAATGAATATAATGTGTTACTAACCTTTGATCTCACAAAGTGAGATTAAAAAAGCAACAAATAAAAATTGTATCTGGTTACTTCTTCCTTGGGAAGAAAATGTGTTAGTATAACAAGTTGCATATTTTAAGGACTTTAGAAGCTTTGTGGTGATCTTATGTTGTTTGTGGATTACTTGAGGGAACAAGGAAGTTTACATAAAATAATCAGAATGCTTATAAACCAAGTCAGTAATTGATTTTTTAGTCTCTTTTGCTTGTCTGTTGTCTTCCAAGTTGTGCCTGATGCCAGTCTTTTCAATGAAGGGCTTGCCCATTCATTTCTTTTATCTTGTCCAATATTTTATGTTTTTTTTTTTTAATATAAGCCAAAGCAGTGTCTAAATCCTCAAAAATTTTAGGACCATCAGGTAAGAAAATTTTTAGTCTGGCAGGGGACAAAAGTTGTGTTTTCAGTTGTGCCTTTTTTAGTTCTCTTATCAGTGGTAAGAAGGTTTCCTTTTAGATATCAGCAGAGTGGAATAATCATTATCAAAGTGCACTACTGCATCATTAACTTTTAAAGGTGCTTTTGCCCCTGCTGATTTTAACACCATCTCTTTATCAAGTGAAGATAAAAATGTTACTATAACTGATCTGGGAATGTTCTTGTTAGTGGCAGAGGAAGATATAGATCTATGGGCCCTCTCTATACCAAAAGAAAATGCCTTGGATAGATCTAGAGTTTTTGGCAGCCAAGTGTTTAAAACGTTATAATGTTATTACCTTCTATGCCATCTGGTAGTCCAAAGTTCCTTATGTTATTACGTCGAGATCTGTTTTCCACATCATCCAATTTAGACTGGAGATGAGTGGGTTTTTTTAGTAGAAATTCAATGTTCATTTCTCCTTCTTTAATTCTACTGTCCATGTCATTGAGAGCATCCTCTATACCTGAAATTTGTGTTTTTTGCTGTTGTAAGTCTTCATGTAATATATCCATTTGTTTGGTAGTTTTTTCTTTGAAGTTGACTATTTTAGAATCAATTCTATCTATTTTAGTTGTCAGTTCCTGCATGTTTAGTAGTTATGCCTGAAGTTCTTTCTTAAAGGTGGAATCCTGGTTGTTAGCTTTACTGTAGCTCATTCTGAGGAGTTGCGATGAGTGAGAAACTTCCAAGAAGTTTTTTTTTCTTTTTTGGATATTATTGTAGAAAATGATATTCCAAATGATTTTATGAAGAAATAAATTCCATTAGACAAGTTTTGATGGTAAATTTCCCTGTTTATGATGTTGTCTTGGTGGAGCTACAGAAATCTGCTGTTATCCTGTGTTCATCCTTGGCCACTCCCCTTAAACTGTCTAACTTTCTAAGACCAAAATATGTCAAAACTACAATTAGCAAAACAACATCATAAACACAGATATACTAAGCACTAAGTCACCTATGCACCCTGAGCATCAGACATAAAGCTTATGTATCCCTGAATCCAAAAGATAGAAAACAAGTATATGGCACAGTTATCATCACTTGCACAGAGTATTGTGGGGGAGGCAGGAAGCCTAGGCTGACAACAAAGTTAACCTGTGTCCCTCATTGACAGGGGTGACAGGCGCTGACGGAGGTTTCTTTTTTGGGGATAAACTCTTAGCTAGACTTGTAAAAGCCCCAGGGCCATTAGCCTAGTAACCTCCTATGACCCTATGAAATAGCCAGTGAGATAGAACAAGCTTTAAGCTTCACTGTTGAACCATGTAACTGTTGTGTGTCTGTCTGTATGGGCCCTGCAGTTGAAGTTGTTGTGTGATTGTCTGCAAGAACACAGCCAATCAATGTGCTAGCTCTATGCCTTGTTATGTCAGACAGGTGTGAGCCATGCATAGTAGAGGTGGCAGTTCATCACTGTTGTACCCAACCATGAGAATTAGCTCTGCCAGGAGTTGCACTGGCACATACACACCCACAGTCAGATGAACTGCTGCTACCCGAAAATAACTGATGTCTGTTGGATGAGCTCCCCTCACGAGGATGTCCAGAATCATGACCACGTGGCTTGCCACATCTGGGTGTGCATAGTTCAACCACTGATGGAGCAGTGGAAGTAGTGCCACTATGGGAGCATGACTGAGTACAGCCACATCGGCTAACATCAGATGATGTCACTGAACTATGCCCACATGGATGCAGTCCCCCTCCCAGCAGATGTTCCATCACAGACACTACCCTTTTCCAACATGTCATTCATCCTATCCATTGAATCAGCAACATAGTGGACACAGTCATGCATGTTAGCCTGTACTCCATCTACAACCCTAAGAATTTCTCTAGAGGATCTATTGGTCCTAAACATACATTGAGTGGCACGGGAAGACACATCTGGATCAGATGGAGGATGGACAGCAGGCTTCCTCCAAGCACCCCAAACAACCCTCTTGCATGGCATTTCATGCACACTTTGACTGCAGTCAGAATCAACAGGCACTGAAGCTGCAGTAACCACACTACCCTGAATGAGTGTCTCAGCCTCCACCTGTCCAATATCTAAGGGCTCACTGGAATGGGTTGACGTTGACCTACTGGCTATGACTGATGGAATTACAGGGGATAGCTGAATGTCAACCTCAGTGTCAGATTCAACATCTGCATCCCCCAACTGTGCTTCTGTTTAGCCACTACTGTCATCAGAGTCTGCTGACACTCTGACATCAGGCGGTAGGAGTCCCATAATTCCACTGTCGGGATCACCTGTGATAATAAGCAACAAACATGTAAAAAAACTAACACATGCACTACTATAGTCCAATATATGATAATAAACTAATAGTGGTGCCACTATTACAGGAAGTACAGCAATACACACAGCAGTCCTGACTCCCACATCACAAACTAAATATTTCTTTGAACTGCTCATCAGTACTGACAAAAAAAAATTTGGCTTACTATGTGCAGATGATTGTAGGCTCCCTACGGTAGATGGTCCTGGAAGAAGTTAAGCAAAAAGGAAGGGCACCATCATCACAATGAACAGTAACCCAGGGGGTTAAAACTTTTTGCCCTTTATATGTCAATTAACTATACTTTTAACAAGAACTTGGATGATACTTCCACCTCAAGCCCATTTGTAATCAACCAGAATGTGTTAACTGTTGTAATCTACAACTATTCCTGCCCCCCCCATAAAAATGTAATGTTTCACAGAACTTAAGTATTGCTGTCAATATTTGACAACTGAGATAGGTAAGTCTACCTGGAAGCTCCTGATTGGACATACTTGTCCTCCCTGAAACAGCAGCACCAATGTCAATGACATGCTGTTATGCACTTCCCAGTGAGCTGTATGTATCCCTGGCAGTGGACAGGAACTCTTCATTTGCTGTCAGTTATGGATCCATAGCAGGCTCCCCCCTCCGGTAGCCATCCTTTCACAGATCACTGCAGCTGCTGTCCTCCGGGCTGATGAAATCATGTCAGTGGCCCTATGGCACACCTAATCAAATGTCCTGCTCCGGCCATCTACTGCATTCACCTCAGCTACTATCTGCTGCCAAATTTGCATTTTGCCAACATATCCCAACATCTCCTCTCAGCAGAAAGTCACCATGTCACCTAAACATTTCCACAATGACTTCATTCTCATAGTCACTGAAGGAGGATTTGCAGGGATTGGGAAGCCTGGGTGCCATAGTCCAAGGTTACATAAAATATAAAAGAAGGATAATCCACATAAGTTTCACATAAATAAAAGTCCTTCTCATATAAACACATAAAAGATAGTAGTTCACTATTACCCAGTGGAGAAACATAGAACAGTCAAGATATTCAATATAAAAAAGAATTGTGTGGTTGTAACATATTACAATCACACAAAAAGCAATGATTCAAAATAAGGAGAGAAACAACAGCAAATTTTGTTTGTCCCAAAACAGAAATTCAACTTGGCTGCCCCACCCCCAAAAAGAACAGGCAGATGACATATTTTGCTAACAAACCACCAGTAAAATGCTAAAAGTGCTATCAAACTGACTTTGAAAAATGTGTACACAATTATTACAAAACTTTCCATTTTATGCAATTGCTATTCATGTCTACCTGAGACCAGCACTGCCCTAGAGGTATGAATAGACCATCCTATAAGGCTAACACCCCTGTGTCATTGATAATATAGGACATTTACATTTCATGGAAATAACACTAGAAAAGTATAAAGAGGAAAAACAGTTGTAACATTAGCACTTGTGACAACAGATAATAAGGCTGTGTTTCTGAGAAAGTAAAATCCCCTGACAAGCATGCCTACGCCATCAGTACATTTCTAAGAAATGCATACAGATAATAGTAGCATTTGCTAATGCATATATACATATTAATAGATTTATCTTAGTGACATTTCAGCATATCCAGTGCAAGCATACCTTATCAAGATCAGTTGTCTTATGTGCAGATAAATCCCAAAGTAAGATCTTCTTCTGTGTTATCCACATAAACAAGCCGCCTCACCATCAGATTCCCTAGCTACACAGTTCCCTTTTTATAGTGTAGATTCAGGGCTGTGAGCATGGAGAAGATGCAAATTAGGTGTGAAGTCATTAGATTTGCCAAATCCCAAATATGTGTATCAGATGCAAACATAGTGCAGTCACTCCCTCCGTGTTTGTTGCTAATGGATTGCAGCTGTGAATAATTACTGGCAGGGAGAAGGAACATGCAACAACAATTTAGACTCCCTTACCTCCAGTGGGTGTGTCAGCCAGGTTAAACTTACAAACTGTAGAAGTAATTGTATCAAGGTTTTAAATGTAAGTAAGCAGCACACATTTCACAGTTTCAGTTCAATAACATTCAACCCCCTCCATTTCTTGACAACTATATATTATTGCCATTTAATATCCTCACACATTTTAGGGATAATGTTACAGAATGCCTTACAGACTGCATGTCAGAGATTACTGGTCAGATAAGACAAGAATAAAAAACAAACACAAGGTAATAAGACAGAGCTGCATTTAAGCAAGCAATCATCATAAATGGTTGTATGATCACTCAGTGTACTACATCTGAAAATAATACATATACAAACAACTGTCATATGTTTTGTTAGCACTGTGGATGATGTTGCAGTTGGCTGTATGCACAATGATCTTCATTCTCTGCTGCAAAGCTGTTTGTGTGACAAAGTTTTGCAGGTTCATTGAAGTGAGGGTTCAAATCCAGACCTGTGTAAAAATATTTCATGTGGACCAACATAAATTTTGTATTGTTGTTTATGTAATAGGTTTATTTTCTTCATTTCTCCTAATTTCCTCTTTTTTTTTTTTAGTGCCAGTGTTTGTGAGGTGTATGGCTAAGCACAAACAATGGAAACAGAGAAACACAATGAATGGCATGTTTAGCTGTGTTTATCTTGTTTGTGCAATGCTTAGCAGTGCACAAACCTGTACTAGTGGCCCTCAGAGGAAGCAGACATAGCACCTGTAGACAGGGTGTAGACAGTGTGAAGGTCAAAAAAGATACATTCTTGCAGTTTTTGCTTTCCATACATTGCATGGCAGTTAGCAAGCTTCCCCAACACCTGAAGCCATCAAACAGCTGCTGACAGGAAGCAGACAGTGAACAATTTCAAAACAGATACAGTCTATTAATTCTGTTGGGCACCATGCAAACACAATAAGCAGAGTTGCTTGTCTGTTAACACATAGAAGTTAAGAATGAATAGGGAATTATGCAACTGTTATTTAACCATTCCTGTGGCAGCAGGTGTAAGTGTAGGGCTGTAATACAGATGGTCCTGGGTTCTAATACAGGAAGTGCAACATATTTTTACTGTTGTGACAGTCCTATTTATACTAATGAACAGGAAAATATGCATGTGTTATTTCAATATTCCTGTGGCAACAGGTGTAAGTGTAGGCCTCCCATACACATAGTCCTGGGTTCTAATAAATGAAATTCCAGACATTTTAATGGTATTCCATTTCACATTATATTAAATATCACTTATAACATTTTATACATAATTATAAATAGTGGAGCTGATATGAATTATATGTATGCGGGATAAGACACCCTTACTTTATTTTGAAGGTTCAGATATATGACTGAATGTATACTGTTTACTATGTTTTCTATAAGTATAATTGTGCTATCTGGAATTGGCTGGCCTTCACATTTAAATAAGACACATACCCCAATGAATGTATATACAAAGGCCTTGTTAACACCTCAGTCTGTTATCCGTATTTATGAATGACTCATGGCGATGTCTGCGAAGCACTTCTTCTGTGGCAAAAATGGAAAATCAATGCTGTGGAAGAAATTATTTTGTCTCTTATGCATAGGTTTGAATCCCATACTGTAAAAATCAATTCTAGCAGTGTATAAAGCCAAGCAAACATGTGCCAGGACATTCATGTCCCCAGTGCATGTCAGCAAAGTTAAATCACAGCAAACACCCCTCAAACTAATGTCTAGTGTCAGATTAACCTTTCAATTTCAAAAATTGTTTTCCTCTGTTTGACACTGTTGCTCTCCACGTAACATTGCACAAACACAGTTGGAGTCCTTTCTTGGTTTTGTGCACTTCTAGTAAATGTGATAAGAGGAATTGGTGGGAAGTTATTATTTGCTATTGCTATTTCTTTGGGATTAGACATGCTTGGTGTTAGAGATGAAGGTGCCCAATTTAGGACACAGACGTGGGGTGTTCAGGAGTCCAGAATATATATATTGGACTCCTGGTAAGTGCCACAGCCAAAGACTTCTGCACGGAAACTATTCTGGCTCCCAGTACAAGTCTGAGGCTTGGAACAGTCTGGTCAAGGCTGTATTCAGTGTGATTGGAATCCCACACAGTGGAGAACAGTGTAGGCACCACTTCAATGACCTAAAAAGGTGCAAGGGGAATACACTCAACAAGCAGCTGGGTGAGTTTCAAACTAGTGACACTCCACAGTATGC
This sequence comes from Protopterus annectens, assembly GCF_019279795.1. Lineage (NCBI taxonomy): Eukaryota > Metazoa > Chordata > Ceratodontiformes > Protopteridae > Protopterus > Protopterus annectens. The sequence goes on along the minus strand of NC_056740.1, from coordinate 205,737,303 downwards.
TAATAAAGAGAATTTATAATACATACAAAATTAAATATAGGCAAGACTGGTATGCATAATGCTTCGCTGTTCTTTTCTTATCTTGCACAGCTAACCCTGAAATAGTGGTAAATAGGCAGGCTCATGCTGATCATCTGGAGAGACTGAGGGAAGCAAGTGGTATGCATTCAGCACAAGAGAAGTATTATTGTAGCAAAGTAAGCATGCATATCTTAACTGTAAAAGCAAGCATGCATGCATAAGTCTGTAGGACAAACTAACTTTAGGAGTCAAGTGTAAGACTGTAGAAAGAGGTTGTGGGTTCAAATACCACAACAAACACCTATACAATACTGCAATTCTTTAATAATATTACATACATTAAAATGCCCTGCTGTTAACTGGCAGTACTGCCTCTGCTGCCCCTGCACTACTGACACCCTCAGGTAACACTACCCCAGCAGCTGGTGCTCTGTTACACTCTGGGAGAACTGGCAGAGGTGGGAATTTCATCACCTGCCAGGAGATGCTAGGGTTGGTGTACAGCATCAATGGTGTATGTCTATGCTGGATGGAGAGGCTCATGGTCAATAGAAGGAAAAGATGTCAAGCACTCCAGCAGTCAGTCCAGTAAGAGGACAGTGATGACAGTCCTGCAGGTGAGGACTAGATTCTCATTGTCCTCATGTTTGATGGGCATGCATTTGCGTTGTCCCTTCACTTACCCCAATCATGTTGCCCCCCAACCTTTTGTGTCCCTCACCATAACTGTGTCTTGTCTTGTTTGTCCTGTTTGTTTGCATTTGCTTCCTCACCTACCCAACTTACCTGACCCAGAAATACCAACATCCCTTACCCAGCATTCCGCTCTTACTGAAGAAAAAATGGACACCTGTCCCACACAAAAAAACATTGTCCCATACATAGCTCTCCATTTTGCATGTGTCTTTTTGACACACTTGATTTGGTCAAACTGGCTATACAACATGACTGTGTTGTTGTCACCCCTCTTTGTGGAAGTGACAGTCAAATTCAGCTAATATTCTCAACATATTTTCATTTTATACTGTTGAAGAAATGAATAGCTATGGTTTTTTCCTAGCTCCCTCCTACATGTTCCTATATTTCTTCCCCTTTGTTTTCCGCCATGCTTGCCCCCCCCCCATTTCACAACTTTCCTATCTACCCTATTTTAACACCTATAATCTGGTCAGAAAATTGAATCACACACAATGCACAGAAGTACCAAAAACACCCATGGAGCCCTTCACTTTTTGGCCTCTATGCTTCTATGCTTGCAAGGAGTTTGACATTGGGCACCAATGCCAAGCAACAGTTACCGGCTCTTTCCTGATGTATTTACCTCCACTCAATGCTGTATTAACACACTGTGCTACATCAACAATAAGTAACACATGGTGAAGGTAGTATGAAACATAATTTCAATGCATTATCTCTACTTATTTAAAAGTATTACGTACACTTGACTTCAAATCCTATATAATATAGGCTCAAAAAGAAATGTATCAATGCATTTACACCTGGCTGCCACAGAGTCAGCTAAGCAGCAAGTGTGGTTCATACACTCAGTACTAACTCTCATAATTTTAGCAATGAGCCTCACATTTGCATACTGCTTAACTATGCACAAACAGGGAAAGTGTTAGAAATGTTGTTTCTCACATACGCAAACATTTTGCCAACCATCGCACAAACCTGCACGTCAGTGATGGCTATGCAAAGTGGACAATAGTATGTATTATTTTTGTTTACTGTCCATTTAATATTAATAACATGAAATTACATGTGAAAACAGAAAAGAATAAAGGCCCTGTCTAAGAAAATGTCACATATTAACAATACAACACTCTGTTACCTCCCCCATGCACTGCAACCCTGGTCTCTCGGTACTTGTTCACAAATATATCAACAACACTACATAAATTGATAACAAATGTGTTATGTATCATGCGCATCTTTAAAATGAAATACACATTCAGATTTTCCAATACTTGTAGTAATGTGGACACCTGTTTGCATATACTTTGTAAATCTGTCTCTTAAAGTATACCTGCACATTGGACCACAACCACCAAATACTACATATTGCACACTCATAAATCTGGTAACATGCAAAACTTGAAATATTTTGACAGATGAACATGCCTACACATCCATTTCATGCAGGCCTCCCAACATCTTCTCTCCATCATTAAGTGTTGATGTCGACCACTAAAAGTTGGGTCTATATCACTACATAGAAATGTCACTTCAGTGAACAGCATTTCATTGGAAATACTGTTCATCAAATTCCCTTCATTTGGAGGACTGCACCCCTGACACCCCCGCTAATTTTATATATATATATATATATATATATATATATATATATATATATATATACCAACTCTGAGACCCTGGGGAAATGGCATGTTTGATATAAGGGCACTGAAAGTGCCGCTTTATTAACTGATTTCTTGCTGAACTTATAGGGACCCCTATAAATTATAACAATCAGACCTATGCCATGGCATTTGTGCAAAGTACTAAGATCTGCAGCCTGTGTATTTAGATAGGTAGGGGTTCTGTTCTCACTGCAGTCAACTGGGATGTGTGTGTGTGTGTGTGCATGTGTGTGTGTGTGTGTGTGTGTGTGTGTGTGTGTGTGTGTAAACTTGCTTGACATTAGAGATAGCATTTTACACCAGCATGTGGGATGCTGCTGTCACCATTTTCTCCTCACCAGACACTGCTGATGTCATCACCTATAAAGTGTTGTCTGGCACTCTCCCAATCAGACTTAAGCTGTGGCACTTGTCTTAAATACAGAGGTCGGTAGTCAGTGTACTTAGGGGTTCTGTTCTTACACCAGTTGACCAGTGTGTTTGTGCACTTGCTTGACATTAGAGTGAGCATTTTACACCAGTATGTGGGACACTGCTATTACTATCTTCCTCTCACCAGATGTTGCTGATGTCATCAGCTATAGCTGATTTGCAGATGTGCAGTATTCTCATCCGGGCAGGGTCAGAGACTGGCCCCATAGCCTAGGCACAAGTCACTTCATCCTATACAATACAGATTACAATGACAGGGCTTTCAGTCTATCCACATGCATTTTCTTGGTGAGAAAACCCTGTGGTATCTCCAGCTGCTGTGAGTGTCTAAAAGGGAGCATTATACTCTATTAGTGTTCTGATGAGGTTCGAGTACAGAGATGTTGTATCATCCTCAGATCTGGATACAGTGGCCTGACTTATAAGATGCACAATACAGAGTTTCCATACCACTGTGGACACTTGGTGGTCAAAGTTCAGATTGCTATCTATGTGTGTTCCCAGGCCTAGCACCAATGGGTTTTAGCATAATAGGAGTGTTATCAATGCTGTAATTAGTGGGGAATTCCACTTTGCAGAAGGCCAAAATAATGACACAGTTTGTATTTATTTGTAGGCTGTGTGGCTTTGGCACCAATCATTTTCCTAATTTAGCCCTCTTGTAATATACTAACATCATATTGCACCCAATATGCAAGAATCAGCAAACTAGGTAAGCCAAAGGCTGTATACTTTAGCCTGGACTGTTGCAGAATAGATTCCAAACAATAGGGCCCAGCACAGATCCTAGGTGTACACCAATGGTGACAGCTCTACTGGTAGAGGTTGATTCACCAACTTTCACAGTATGTGTTCTGTTGGTGAGCCAATTGGTTCGCCATCTAGTGACATAAGGGATAATCACCAGCTGGGGGAGTTTCTCAATGATATCTGAGTGGGGGATTGTGTCCAAACCCTAGACCAGATCAAAATAGGTAGTATGCACCTTACCTTACCTTCAGCCAAGCCTATCACACAGAATCAGTGGACTGTAACAAGATCACACAGATCACCTATAGCATGACTCAGAATATACACGTACCTGGCATGATTGGATACACACTTTACCACTCCCTACAGATGGACTATGTTCCCGTAAAAGGGTATACATCAACATGCATCCATCTGAGTGGGGGGACAGCACCTGATACATGCATGTATAGAAACATCTTGACTGTCCTCATCTGTGAGGTAGACCAACATGTCATCATGGACCTTATTTAAATGGACACCAGTAATATCCCAGTTGTGTGCAACAGACATGTGTGAGTTAATGCTACATCTGTGTCTATTTCATCTGTTAGATATCCTCAAAGAGGTCATTAAGGGCATGCAAGATGACAACTCTGTCATCATGTGGAACTTGACAAGGCCAAGGCATTTGACACAAATCCACACTGAAGTATTCACTCAGTACTGTTAGATGTGGACTTAAACACCTATATCTCCAAGTGGATAGACCACTGGATCAAATATGTGGCATCCAAATATGTTGAAATGTGTGACATGACTTATATCTTGGGTCCAGTGATCAGGTCGGTACATCAGGGCTGTCTGCTAGGCCCTTTCCTGGCCATTATTTATATCAAAGATTTCAAAAATGGCAAAGAAATCCTGTATACAAACAGTTGTCTGGAGGAGTACAGATTGTGGACAGTCATTGACTCCAGCTATGATATTAGTATAATGCAGACAGTATCAACACATACCAAAGATTGCTGCCACAGCAATGACAACACATGAGATGGAACCAAAACATGGTGGATTTGTTATTCTATGAAAACAAACACACAACCCAAGGATAATGTAAGCATCACACCCTATAAGCAGACCAATTGGTATGTGACCTGTGCCCTGGAGTAGATGGCATGTGGAATGTCAAACAGCATGTGGCAACAGTGGTGACTACTCCCTTGCATGTAACAGAATGACTGAGTATGTGCAGGACATCCACATCAAAAGCCATAATATTTCGATATGTCACAGCCTTCATCATACCATTAACTGAGTACAATGCATCCTTCTTCACGTACTTCCCTACACATCTTCCAGTGAAGTGTAACTGTAGTGTACCACCTTTGTCACAGTAAGCTGTCACACAGCTTATTGGCCATACCTAGGTATTATTTTTTGTTGCATAAACATTACTGGCTGATGGTGTGGAACCCCTGGTGACTGGCATGAATATGTAATCACTGCTGCTGCTCACCGCTCAAACACATAAACTCCATTAAGGCTTTGCATGAAGCCTACATGGAGTTTATTGAATCCCACTGCAAGATTTGTTTATTTTTCATAGATTCTGTTTAATTTATTCTCTAATAGTTTGAATCCAATTTGTATGTCTTCTGGCTTTATTAAGTTCTCCATAAGAAAATTTTTTTTTTATTATGAGAAAGGGTAGGTGAAAACTTGTGCTGTGGAGAAAATATATTTACTGCTGTCTCCTTCTAGAATAACTATGAAATAAAGATGTGATCATCTTGCTCAATTAAGGGTACATCCAAATACTCCAAATTATGGAGAATAGTGACATTAATTTATTCCAAAACAATTATTATCACAATGTCAAAAAAATCAAGGTCCAATACATTACCTTTCCATTTAATTATTAAGCATCCAATAATATTACCATAAAGACGCACATTATTTAAAAAAAAAAGAAAGAAAAGAAAAATATATATAGTTTTTCAAAGAAAAGCTATAAAATAGATGTGAAATGAACTGTGTGATTTCTGTGTAATTTTATAAAGTATGCACCCAAATCATGGATGAAAGGGGTCCATGGATGAATCCACCTACCCAGTTAACACACACACACACACACACACACACACACACACACACACACACACACACACACACACACACACACACACCACCCATTGCAGTGACCCATTTATTTTATTAAGAATTTTCTCCTAATTAAAAATAATCATGCTTTAGACAAAAGTGCTGTAATGCAAAAATATAATTAGCTCTTGGCCCCTCACCGAAATAGTAGGGCATTATGTGTAAACAAGCATGGGCTCATGACTTATGTACAAACTCACATCTACTGTTTATTCAAAACTTTAGATCCCCTGTATCTTTTAAATAGAAGGGAAAGCACTCTATATAAGTTTTTATTTGATAATCAAAGAATATACCCACATCATACAATAATGAGTTAACTCCAGATACCATAGGTCTGCTTGGATGATTACATTTGTCTTCATGTGTTTTGGAATGCAATAAAATAAAGATTTCTGTGAATTTTTAATAAAAAGTACCCAAAAATTCCTTTCAGGAAAAAGAAAATAATATCTCATTGTAATAAAGACAGCTTTTCCACATTCCATTCCTGAACAAAGGATTTGCACAAAATCTCACATTTATTATAATTGGCTAACAAGCATATACACAGTTTAATGAAAAAAATGTTGCCCACAAGAACCATATTCTGTCATGCATCAGCCTGTTTAATTATGCACGTGTATTTATTATATTAAAATGCTTTCAGTGCTAGCCACTTATTTTAACTTAAATTTGTTAATGCACTGCAAATATTTATATAAGTGTGTTTAATTAGGCTCACTACAGCCTGTTCAAACACCTGAATGACAGAATTATTTTTGGAAGCATGAATGTATTTGTATTCATAATACAAGGCATGGGAAGAAGGCCATGGACCCTTCACAAGTCATATTCACGGGCAGTGACAGTAGAATCAACATTATTAACTACATCAAATATTTCATTGTTGATATCATATAAACTGACATTAGTAATTTGTGCATTGACAGGTGCTTCAGAATATTCACAAATTGTCACAATTGCATTACTATCAAATTATACATGCAAATACAATTTCTTTCAAAACTGGGAATGTGAATTGAGAGCCTTCAGTTAATGTTGTTGAATAATACATTTTAAACCCTTTAATTAATAGAGACGTAGCATGCCCATGTAAAATAAAATGACAGGGATTTATTATTATGTCTGCTGCTATTTTGAGGCTTTCAGCTCTGAGATGGTATATGGTACAGTTAAAAAAGAAACACTTCTGCATACATTGCTCCACTCACCCTTCAGTTATAGCATTAAAGACATCCTGCCACAATCAACCTGTATATTCATTGCAGAATTACACTTGTGATGCAGTGTCAGTGGTGCAACAGGTAGCACACTCACCTTTGGTGCAGAAGGCTGTAGGTTCTACTCCCACACCATGTATATGGTGCATTTTAAGGGTGGGGGACACTTCTGAGTGAGTTGATCTTTGAATGAGATATTAAACTGAGACCCCATCTGTCTGTATTAATGATAAGCGCTCTGAGATCATTTACATCCACCTGAGCTATTGAAAAGTGTAGTTGGAAGTTCACCGATATCCTGGGCAAAATTTTCCACAGTAGTATAAATACCATCAAGGGTCTCCCCTGAAAATACTATACTGCCTAGTTGGACTAACCTGGTCAAGAAATTATATTAAAATTAAATCCCTTGCTCTCCCTTCATTTCAAAAGTAAAGAAGAAAATCATATGCATACTGACAGTTTTGAGCAGTATTTATGGCAATTGGCAAGAGATAGACAAGTAATGGGATGGCAGAATTGCTGTGGGGGGAGGGGCTGGCTCCATTCCCCTGCCTAGGGCCCTTTTGACCATGATCCAGCTCTGTGGTCATCTGTCTATTGTAAGAAAGTCCTTCTATATTGCACAGCTTATAAACAAAAGTATTGTGTCTAGATCAAGGGATGTCATTGTCCTCCTTTACTCAGGCCTCATTAGGCCAATCATTGAATATAATGCCCCCTTTGGCATGTATATGTCCAGACACATGCAATAACTGGAATGGCCAAAGACATGCCTTACTAAAAGGGTACAAGGGCTAAACAACAAGAGTGGTTCTGTTCATTGACCATATCAGTGGTTACTCTCCATAAGGATCACTGCTAAAGTATCCTAAGCTATATGGGTTGTATCCAGTACAGGGTATAACAGCCATCCAGCTTCCATAGCTTTCAGGGCACTTTCCACATGCCCAAACCCTTAGACTGAGATGAGCTGACTAAAAGTCAGGTTTGAATACCAAACCCTTCAGAGCTTTCCTGCACCAATGACATCACTCCTCTGCAGGCTTTCAAGGTTTGACAGTCATCTAACACTGTTCTGTTACTGGGCAGGTAAGTTCCCTCAGGTAAGAAACCTTCTACTTTTCATGACAGAATTTTTTTGTAAAACATATTTAATTACGCTACAAGAAAGTGTCTTAGTGACTGTCATGTGACTTTGTACTCTTAAATGGGTGTGTTACTTTTTTACTTTTGTGGCAAAAAGTTGAAACAACTAACTTTAAACTATTTTTTCAGTGTTATAAGCTGTGCTCTTATATTTTGGGGGCTGAGTTCAGTGTTTAATGACCAGCAATTAGGCATCTTTTTCAGCTTAACCATGGAGCAATCTACTGGTTCCTCAGTCCTACCTTCATCCAGCCACAAAAAAAAAAGATTGTTAAGCAGCCTTTGCTACCAGAGCAGGCTGATTTCTAGTCTCCCACCCCCACCCCCCACTCTGGCAATCCTTTAATCCTCCCAGAAAGTCTGAACCTGCATTTATCTCTTTAGCAACAGATTGTTTCACACAGATGGTTTCTGAGAGTAATCCATCAAATTTACAGATAGCGGTGGGAGTCTTTCTCTTCCTGTCAGGAGATCCCTACCCACCTACCAGCCAGACTCTTCTTTTCCCCTCCTGTCATTCAGTACATGCTTGTGCAGTGGTGATAGAAGCTGCCCTTCCTCCTCAGATAGAAGAAAAGGTTTTACTCCAGGATGGTCCTGGTGCCAAAGACAGAAAAGTCCTAGAGACCAGTCCTGGATTTTTCTTTTCTGAAGCATTTTGTGATAGTTCCCAGTTTCAGAATGCTGTTCTTCACAATTTGTTACCCCTAATTCCCCATTTGAATTTTCTAGTGACATTAGATTTAAAAGATACATATCATCACATTCCTCTAGATTCATATTGTGGGTCTTTCTTAAGATTTTTTTGTGTCTGGATCACATTATCAGTTTTCTACATTATCTTTTGGTCAAATTACTGTTCAAGGGTGTTCACAAATTATCTGGTATCTGTGATAGCCTACTACAGATTGTAAAGTTTTCACATTTTTTCCAAATTTCGATGACTTTCTTATCTTTGCAAGGTCTTTTTCAAAGTGTCAGGAATCTCTCAGTTGGGTAAGGGGTCTCCTACACAAGCCAGGGTTCCAAGAAAACTAACAGAATTATTGCCTGACTCCATCTCGCAGGATTGTTTTCCTGGGCTATCTTCTGGATACTGCAGTTCAAAGATCTTTTCCTGGGTTTTTCCCCTCAGATTATAATCTCAGCAAGGGAATTCCTCAGGATTCTGGGTCTTATGGCATCTATTCTACTCATAATACATATTACAAAACTCCACATTTGAAAAATTCAGTGGTACCTGTGATTTCAAATTCCGGTTTGGGGATTTGTAAAAAGGGAGACTTTGTGGTGGTGGCACCATACTTATTGGAATCCTAACCTCCTATTCTTCCTTTCTGCTCTGGAACAGTCTGAATAGATACCTCAGACTTTACTTGGGGAGCACTGCCTCTGGGAATAAAAGCGCAGGATCTTTGGAACAAAAAAGACAGACCAAAACACCTAAATATAAAACTGATGTTACCTCTTATAAATACTCTCAATTCTATCAGCTGTGGTCTCCGGGACCTTTTCAAGTGTTTATAAACAATACCACTGTAATGTGGTACATAAATAAGCAAGTGAGAACTGTATCTTATTCTCTGTGCAGACTAGCCATGGTAGCCCGGGATATAGTTTTTCAGCAAAATCTCACTCTACAGGCATCGTACATACAATCAGAGCAAAACTGTGTGGCAGTCAAGCTGAGCAGGAACAGGACAGACCCCAATGAATGGAAACTGAATTGGGAGGTCTTCCAATAACTAATCCAGTTGTGGAGAACACCTCAAATAGATAATTTGCCTCAGCTCACAGCAATCAGTTGGCAAACTTCTTCTCCAGGGCTCCATGCAAGAAGGCCTGGAAAACAAATGCATTTTGTTCTCCTTAGACAGGAATGTTCTTGTATGTTTTTATACCATTTCCGCTAATATCCAAGGCCATTCAGAAGATTCAGAAGGACTCCCCAAAAATAATTGTGGTGTCTTCTTTCTGGCCTAGGCAACAGTGGTTCTTGCTTCTTTTGGAAATGGCTAGGTACAATTACCACTTTTTATGCCAGGGTGTGAACTTTTTTATTGTTATATTCCTGGCATTGTCATCTCAGGGCTTTATCCTCCTGCTCAATGTTGGCAAGAAAGCTTTAAAGAGCTTAAGTGCCCAAACTTGACCTTTAGTCATGATATAACCCATATAGCTTAGGCTACTGCAGCAGTGATCATTTAAACATATACTGTTATGGTAATGTTGCTTACACCACTGTACTTCTGTAATAATAAGAAATAAGGAACCGTAAAGAGAAAATCAATCCCTATTCATTTCCTGTGAAAAACAACAGTCTGTCATTGCTTAGATTAGTCTGAGTCTTATTCAGACCCTTAGGAGATGTCTGCCACATAAGAAAGCTGAGATAACTCAGAACAGGCCAAAGTTGTTTGCATTTAACAGGGGAAGCTTTGAAAACTTATATAGGCATGGAGGGATCTGAATTTACTGACTATGAAACGTTAAACAGGAACTGTTAACTAGGATTGTGATAAATTATAACATGCAAGATGTAGAATGTAACAACTAAAGGTTTAATGCCAACAAAACAATAATATCACTGATGCATTATTTGAATTATAATCCAAAAAATCTGAACTATGGAAAATAAAGTCTCAAACTGCACAAGCCGGAAACACTCTAAAGCAAAAAGTACAAAAGTTTATTAAGATAAGCACTTTCATTCAAATGTAAACAATGGACTTCATCAGATCATTTGAATTATATTATAAAGTTGTGGTTGAAGGGAACTGTTTGTAATTCTGAGACTCATTACTGCAAGGTCTGGAATAGCGACACTGAATGGGCAAATATTAACTGGGATATTCACTTTTTTTCCAAGTTATGGCAGTCTTAGAGCTGGTATATATAAATAGTGGGGTGGGAGGATTTGCTCACACTGGGGTGCATGAGGATTGCCTCCCTGCAAAAAAAAAAACTATAAATGAGTAAAGCACTTGCCAAATTTACTGTTCTCCTTTATTTCCATATTTTTTTCATAATTCCAGGGCTCACAACTATGAGTATCAAAATTACAACAGAGAGCCGTGGTTAAAATCTGATAATAATAGTACAATGAAAATGTTAAAAAATGTATATGTGGACAGATTTAAAAAGCATCAGTTTGTAATTTGAGAAAGTGGGCATTGCAAAGTGATCCCCATACTTCTGACAACTTAGTAAACTTAGTAGAATGTTTATTAGTTAATGACACATTCTTTAAAACTGAATTATCTGCTTCTAAATCTAAAGCTGCAGAATGAATACACAGTCTTCTGTGAAACAAAAAGTATCAAGTAATGAACTGACTTGTTTCAGAGGTGGAGAGAGGAGCTCACATAGTCAGAGTTTGTCCCACTAATACTGAGAAGAACACTTGCACTGGATATGTGAAAACTGATGTGCATGCTACAGATGAAAAGTTTCTATGGAATGTGAAAAAACAGGATAGGATAACCAAGCCAGCATTTTGCTATTGTGTTACAACCAAGACTGTGAAGGGTACCATACTTTTAGAAGGTAGACAAGATCAGGCTCTGGTAGAGTCTTGAAGTATGATTAGCCTTCTTAAAGGTCCCTATATATGTAAACATAAGGTTAGTAACAAACAACAAATTGGGGGTGGTATGTATTCAGTTATGAAAAGCAACATCGATGGGTTGCCAACTGGCTTACTGACAGAACCCAGACTGTAAAAGTAGCCAACTCCAAATCCAGCCCCAGACAAGTGACAAGTGGAGTACCTCAGAGTTCAGTCCTGGGACCACTCTTATTTGGCATCTACTTCTCTGAAGTACAGGCCAACACTAAGGGACTCTGGCTAACAAAGTCTGCAGATGACTGCAAACTGGGAGCCATTATTGAATCCCCAAATGATGTGGATATTCTACAAAAGGGCCTTACAGAAACAGATGCCTGGTGCCAGAGCCATGGGCTCAAGCTTAAGGCCAAGAAATGTATAGTTATCCCCTTTGGAAAAAAACATGTACCCATGAATTACCACATAGGTGGCAAGACACTAAACATTGAAAGTGTGATGAGAGACTTAGGGACACAGGTGGACAGTGGTCTCACTTTCGACAACCACATCACCACAACAGTCAGGAAATCCTTCTATGTGGCACACCTCATCACTAAGGGCTTTTCATCCAGAAAAAAGGAGGTCATTGTCCCACTGTACTCATCCCTCATTAGACCCATTATAGAGTATAATGCCCCGTTTGGTATGTACCTCACAAGACATCTGCAACAGCTGGAAAGGCCACAGAAATACCTCACTAAAAGAATCACAGGCCTAAAGCAGATGCCATATGCTGACTGTCTAAAAAAACTCCAGCTATACTCTGTGGCATATTGTCTACTCAGAGGTGATCTCTGCTTAACATACAAGGCTATGTCAAACCCTGAGCTGTTGGACATGCTCCACTTAAAGAAATCCCAATCCCTCAGAGCCACACACTCCAGGGATCTAAACCTTATCATCACAATGAACAAAACATGCTGGAGGGATAGGTTCCTGACCCAGAGACTCCCCATACTCTGGAATAGACTGCCCATACATGTCAAGCAGAGTGCCTCACTGGCCCTCTTCAAAAGGAACCTTGATGATTGGATGAGAGATAGGAAATTCACCCCAGGGATCATGTCAGTTGCCCTGCTAAACAGGAGCCCAGAGAAGTAAACACTGTGGGAAGAAATATCCAGGGAATTGTTATGGCTAGGCTTGCATAGGCCTTAGAGCCGATAGCCTAGTACCAACCTATGAACCTATGAACATCCAATCACACAAGTGAAAAGTTTAACAGTGCTTGGAAAACTTTTGCATCCTGTTGCTGCAATTCCTGATTTGACTTGTGATGTATCAATAGGAAAGGATTTCTCCCATTTAAGCACTGTGGAAGATATGGCAGGAGGGAATATTTATAGACACTGTGTTACTGGATAATTTACATAAACAGAAGATAAAGCAACACTTTGATGTACCCATCCAGTATCAAAATGGAGGCTGAGAGAGTAGGTCAGTGACACTCTCACAAAGATCCAGAATTAAACCTGGAAAAAAAGAAATTGCATAGAAGTAAAAAAAAAAAAAAAACGGATTTGATTCAGGTTAGACCATAAAAAGGATCCTGTGTTTTACCAGAAACATGTACCTACAATGGACAAAAAGGAAGCTGTCATTTTAAGAGATGGCAGCATAGGAATTGATGGTGAGCTGACTGAAAACTCTAGAGTACAAATTAGCACAAAAGAATCTTCACAGAGAATTACAAATAAATGTTAGTACAGAAGCAGAGAGGGAAGAAATAGGATAAGAATTGAACTTAAATGAGGACCCTTAGACCAAAGAAATTGTAGTGAATAGCGAAAGTGAGATTCATAAGTAGGGCAATGAAGAGTTCTCAAACAATGTCTCTCATAGGGAAAGAGAAGGCTATAGAAAAAGGGTATTGCCAATAGGCTTTACCACCAACCAAAAAAAAAAAAAACAAAAAAAAAACAAAAACAAAGGTAAGGGAGACTTTTGTCCGGACTACTCTGTGTAGAGGAAGGGTTCCACTATATACAAGGCAGTAAACAAAGTGACCACATACACTTATAAAATGAAGTGGGAAAATGATACATTAAGTAGAGCAAGGGGAGATATAACTAAATTTATAGGGGAAGATAGTGAACAAGATGTTCCTCTTATTATCCCTGTTTTGAGTTAAAAATGATCTCTTGCATAGAATAAGTAAAGATAGGCAGAAAATTATACATTGGTTGTTAGTTTGGGACTCTCATAATAAAGTTATCCCATAGTCACATTTTAAGTCATTTGTGGATGGACAATACTAAGGCAAAAGTGTTATACTTTACTGATTAGCTGTAATTAAAAACAGAAAATTTCTGTGCTTCTTGTAAAGCATGTCAGAAACTTGCACCCCATCATGAATTTGAGTCCATTAAGTCCAATGCCTATTATAAAAGTGTCATTTGAAACCATAGCTATGGATATTGTAGGCTGAGTAGTAAAATTCAGAATCAATATCAGTACATACCAGTAAAACTACACTATGCTACAAAATGTCCAGAGGATACATCATTATGCAAGGCTACTGCTAGAGAAATGGCACTGTTATTCTCTTGAGTGTGTGTCCCTCAAGAGATGTTTGACTGTCACTAAAGAGATACTAAGTGACATGTTGTTTGCGTCAAGGATATTGCATCAGCTGTGTCAGTGCTTTAGGGTTAAGCAGCTCAAAGCATCACTGTTCCATTCACAGGTTGATAATTTAGTAGTTAAGTTCTATGAAGCACTGAAATTCATGCTAAGAAGAGTAACTGATGACGCTTGTAAAAACTGTGATCAGTTATTACCCTTCTTGCTGTTCGTAATAACAGAGGTGCTACAAGCTTCAGCTAGATGTACCTCATTTTTTACCTGGCAGGCATCACTGAGGTCTGCTTGGCATTGCTAAAGAGACTCGGGAAGAGGTGAAGTCAGCATTTAAAAGTGTGGAAGAACATTATTTCAGTTTATAGGCTGGACTAAAAGTTATGCACATAGCAAGGAACACGTAGAAATCCCAAGAAATACAATAGTGACTCAACAATAAGAATGCCCCACATACAGAATTTACTTGAGAGATGAGGCATTCATATCAATACACTCCAAAGTGAACAGATTTCTGGCTAAGTGGAAAGGCCCCCTTGAGGTGACTGAAAGGCTAAATGCAAAAAACTACAATGTTAGGCAACCAGCAAAGAGAAAGATAGAGTAAATCTGTCAAATTACTGTACTAAACCCATAAAAAGAAGGAGAAATGGCTGTGGTTAGCCTGCAAGCTGAAGAGAAACCAAAGAATGTCAGCATGAAGTACAGTTAAAGAAATACCTGCCAAAATTTAATAAAGCAGGAAATAAGATATTTTTGTTTTGTTAAGAAGTAAAGCAGTAAAGAGAAAACACCTAGGGTGAAGGTTACTCTGCTCTGAAACCTTACAGAGACCCAGAGTCACAGACTGAAACAATTAGTAAGAAAAGAAGTTCCGAAGATGTACAAATTAGGGGTGTTAGAATAGTCATGGAATGAACTGAGAAGCCTAGTAGTGCTATTTCCTAATCGTGATGGAAACATCAGATTCTGTAATGACTTTAGGACAGTGAATAGCGTTTGAAAGTCTGATAGCTATCCCATACCCAGACCTGACGAGTTGATAGAGAACCTAGAAAAGTAAGATGCTTAACAACATTAGTGCTAACAGTGATGTACTGCCAGATACCACTTCCCCTCTGCTAAAGAAAAGCAGCATCTATAATTACACCTGGTTACCATTTGGCCTACATGGGTCTCCAGACACTTTTCAGAAACTAATGGATGAAATACGGAAGCCCCATTGATGATTTTATGATGGAATGGGGGTCGTTATGACATCTTGTTTGTGGAAAATGTGGGCTATGCCTTTAAATGTGTCATGCATCTTTTAAACTCTCAAAATGATTAGGTAATTAATTGTATTAGATTTTTACACAAACACACACACACACACACACACACACACACACACACATACATTTGTGTATAATATAAAATCAACTAACATTCTATCAATGCCAAACATGCTAGTAGTGTGGGCCAGATTCTGTTCTACTGGCTTTATAGCGCTAATGAATCAGGAGTCCATTAGTAGAGGCTAACAATTGCAGAGTTGACATATATATATATATATATATATATATATATATATATATATATATATATATATATATATATATATATATATATATAAATATATATATAAACACACACAGATATATATATATATATATATATATATATATATATATATATATATATATATATATATACATATATATATATATATATATATATATATATATATATATATATATAATATAATATATATATATATATATATATATATATATATATATACATACACACACACATACACAAAATATGCACACACATGCACACACGTCTATGCATGTATGCATGTATATTTTTCATTACTTCTTCATAAAAAGACATATTCAAAATGTATTTAAAGACAAGGAATGTGCACTGAAGTACAACTGCTAGAACCTTCTAATTGGATAACTAGTATTATATTACAGTCTATTTTGTTTAATTTTTACCTTCTTTGTTGGCTCAATTGTACCTTTTCATTTAATTTATGTTAGTTATATGCTTGAAAAAAAAACAGAAAATGTACTGTGTTTGAGATTGTTAAAATTCTGCCCCAAAAATTAAGTTGTACACCATGGCTTACATGCTTTATGTCTATCTGCAGCCCTTCTGGAAAATAAATTCCTGTATTAAAAATGAATGATTAACTTTTTGCCAAAAAGTTAACGTGATGGTGCTGAGAGGGTCTATACTGAGATGTTTGAGATGGTTAAAATTCTGCCCCAAAAATTAAGTTGTACATCATGGCTCACATGCTGTATGTCTGTCTGCAGCCCTTCTGGAAGATAAATTCCTGTATTAAAAATAAATGATTAAATTTTTGCCAAAAAGTTAATGTGATGGTGCTGAAGGGGTCTATATCAGTTCATCGAAACTTCTGAAGGTCGAGCACCATATGTTCGAACTTCAAACCACGAACTGCAAAAACATCGAAGTCTTAAAACAGAGATTTTTTTCCCAGGGAAAAAATCACTGTTCCAAGAAACACACACGCAACACAAACACACCAAAACAAAACCAATCCACACACATACACTCAAATTCCTACATCTAACCCTACACTAAACTGTACATACACTACTATCTATCCACTTACCTTAACCCAAACCCTAACCCTAAGGTCCATCACTATCACACACTCACCTGACCTGCGCCCTAACCCTAACTCACCTATCCCGCCCTAACCCTAAAGTCTTTCAATATCGCACACCCACCTCACCTGCGCATTAACCCTAACTCACCTAACCCGCACCCTAACCCTAGCATCCACACAATCACACACTTACCTGAACCTGACCAGTAACTTCCCACCACAGTATGACTTTGTGAAGCCACAGAAATGGTCCATCGAATTCTTTCCCTGGGAAAGAATTCGGTGGGCAGCGGCTTCACGATCACCAGTGTTCGAAGTTTACAGTTCGAACATCTGGTATTCGATATTCAGCCGTTTCGATGGACTGATATAAACCCTGCTGAGGAAGAGCTTCCTAGTATTAAGATACCCAAGTCCTTTGTTCAGGTAGTAACTTGGGCACTGAATGTCTCACCAGGGAAGGAGGGTACTCAACAAATGAAGGTCAACTCTTCTGTCCTGGAGACGAGAAGATGAGTGCGCATGCATTGCAAGGTGATACCTTGATAGACATCTGTGTGCATTGCATTAGGTAGGCACAACTGACTCAGGTGACTTGGAAGCACTAGGTCTGTAGAAAGAGGCATGCAGGATGTAGTACACTTTCCAGAGCAACACTCATATACATCCTACATCCACTGGAGTAACAGAGTAGGACAAAGTGCAACACCTCTAAGAGCAGCACGGTATCTCTCTCGTTATTTTCTGGAATGACTGGATCATTGTGGGGAGTTATAAGGAACAACCCAACTCCTAATGATCAGCAGGATGGTGCAGACTGAAAGGAAAAAATAGTAGCATTTCAGATTGTTTTCAGCAAACCAGCATAATTATTTATTTGGAACAAAATGTTTGGAAAACCCAAAAAATGTTAGGTCAAAATCCATCCATGTAGATATAATAAAGTTAAAAAACCAAAACAGAAGAAATACGGCAATCTAGCTTTTCTGCATTAAAGCTACTAAAAATGGTTACTTAACATAAGTTAACGTATGAAGATTTTATTATGTAAATGGCTATTATTTATAATCATGGTGATTCACAACTTGGAGACTCTCTTTCTGTCTCTCTCTCTCTTTTTTTTTTTTTTTTTTTTTTTTTACACAGCTATGATTATACTGATTTGGTGTGCAAACATTTTCTTTCAGTTTTGTAATCATTGTGCAAACTTGTCCTGTGTTAGTATTTAATGTTCAAAATTTGTATACATTACTATACTGTACTTTTTTGTAAATAACTTCTGGTTTTGCAAAACATTACACATTATTTTAGACAAAATATGTTGAATGAAAACTGTATTCTAGGGACTATACTTGCAGAAGTTCATGTAAATTAATTAAACGGTGATCATGCATGACCTTTAACGCAGGTTACATAACAGCCAGAACTATGACTGCTAATTTGAAACCTTAGTTAATAGCGAAGAATTTATTTATTTATTTATTTATTTTTATTTATCATTTTTTCGGGATTAAGTCAATGAATGTAAGACATTTTACTGACTGACTTCTCAGTAAGGTGTGCCAAGTTGCTTTATGTGGTTGCTTTACTTGCACTAGTAGAGTCTGATCCTCAGTATTACGTGTGTGTGTGTGTGTGTGTGTGTGTGTGTGTGTGTGTGTGTGTGTGTGTGTGTGTGTGTGTGTGTGTGTGTGTGTGACAGAGAGAGACGGAAACAGAGAGAACAACACTAAACAACAAAAGAAGTAAGAACACAGCTAAGGAAAATGAAGTCAGGGAAAGCAGCAGGCTTATATGAAGTCATGGCAGATACGATCAAGATGTTGGGTGAGTCAGAGGAGAAATGTCTTGCATAGGGTACTCATAGCAGTATGTAGAGAAATGCATATCCCAAATTACTGCAGAATAAACATTTTAGTACCAGTGTACATGAAAAAAGGGGACCTTCACAACTGTGGGCAGTATAGAGGTATCAAACTCCAGTCACACTACATGGATACATAGAGTAGTAGAAAGATGGGAGATTAGCAGTTTGGATTCAAATCAGGATGCAGCATAACAGACACATGTTTGCAGTGAGACAGATAGTTGGAAAGAAGTTACAGATGAGGAAAGTGACCAGCTAGGTATTCCTGGAAAAAGCATATAATAGATTTCCAAGAAAGCTGATTTGGGCAGTCCTGCAATAGTTTGAAGTCCCAGAAATACTGGTAGAATTAGTGCAGGTTATGTATAAGGACCCATTGATACAAGTATGAACAGTGCTCAGACTAACAGAGGGTACAACAGTGGGTGTTCATCAGGGTTCAACTCTGTGCTGTTCACACTGGTGATGGATTACATTACCAAACAGGTTGGAGGGGAGAGATCAACAACATTGTGGTATGCAGATGATGTGGCAGTGCAGGCAGACTCTGAGCAAGAACTTAATCAAATGATAGGAGAATGGAATGCAAAACTGAAGGCACACAGGATTAAAGTTCAGACAAGGAGAGGTGGTTAAGAAAAAGGGAATTTTTAAAAAGGGGGCCAAAACTAGAATCAGAGGGGCTTTAGCCAAATGGAACACAGTACTAGGAGTAGTGTGTGACAGAAGAATACCAAAGAAGCTGAAAAGTAAGGTGCACTAAACATTGATACAACCAGTATTTACGTATGGTACAGAAACCTTGGTAGTGAAGGCAAAGCAGTTTTAGGCAGCTAGAAGTGATGCAGATAAAGTACGTGATTCAGGTGTTAGGATGCACACGGCAGAACAGATTTAGAAATGATGACATAACAGCAGGAGCCAAAGAAGCTTAAACTGCAGAGAAGGTTCAAAGAGCTAGATAGATATCAGTGGTTTGGTCACCTGTGCAGGAAAGCAGAAGATGACTTAGTGAGGCAGAGTTAGGAGATAGGAGGAAGACAAGAGGAAATGAGGCTATCCAGCAACTTGATGGAGGGATTTCATGAAAGGAGATTTGAAACGGTCATGTATGACTGTCAAAAGTAAGACAATGGCACTGAATTGAGAGATGTGGGGACAGCTGACACAACACCCTAACTCCATGTAGAAAATGGGAAAAGGGGGTTTGATGATGATGATGATGATGATGATGATGATGATGATGATGACTGTATGTGTGTGTTTTTGATATTGTGTGTGTTTTGATTTTACAATTAAAACTACTGTGATGCAGTGAGCTATGTTAGCATATTTCAGTTGTTATTGTTCATGGACTAACTTCTTTAGGTGGCTGTATGTTAGGGTAAGCCTTAGTTGGCAATGGATGGTTACATGAAGGATGCTATGAAAAACTGCTAATTAGTATTTTGCTTTGTAATCAGCCCAGGCTTTTTGTGCTTGCTAACATCAATATAAATATTTTGTAGTCTATATTTAGTCTATGCTGACCTCACTGTTTTGGAATGCAGCAAAACAATTTTCTGCATTGTAAGCAAAGAGGTGTTTATACTGTTCCTACGTTTTTTTAGCAACACTGCATCTTAGAAGTGTAATTACCCGCTGTATTCACTCCTTGTAAAGTTCCTTTCAGACAGTAAAAATACTGCAGATCATTTGCTTGTAACCTGGCTATTGCTTGATCAAATTTCAGTTTTCCTCAAAAGAATTGTCTTTATTGATAAAGTTTCTCTTTAAAATAACCTAGCCAGAGAATCTTAGCATGCAAAATGTAATCCATACTCTTATCTTTCAGAACACAATTACACATCCCATGTATTTTGACATTTGTCTGCATGTCTGCTGTTGCTTTTGCATGTTCATGTCATTGAAAATATCAACAACAAATGTGCAGGTGATTTAATGTACTGACCCTCAAAACAGACATAGAACTGAGGCTCTGAACTGGCACAGTGAGTTAGCTGACCTGAAATGCTTTCGCTTGCTCATATCAGCCCTTGTACCTTGAAGCAATAGTCATCTCTAGTCCTCCTGAGATGTGCAGCAGCAAACTCCATCCAAATCCTGACCATGACTGGTTTAGGGGGCGATCAGGACTTCATGGTTAGGGAGGGAGAAGGGAGTCTTAGGTTTAGGCAGCAATGGGGGACTTTAGAGTTAGGCTCACACCTCTGCTAGGGCTACATTGTCTAGTGTGATAAACAGTAACATTCAGTAGGTGTGAGGTGGTACATCCAGGTGGTACAACAGATGACTATAGTCTATAGCCAACATCTTTATAGCAGGAACTTAAGCAAGCCTTAGCTGTACTTTGTCAGTAGTTATGTGAGTTGCAAAAATATTATACACTATATTCACTTCGTGTTTTTCTTTTTGTTTGTTTTTTACTCAGCTAAGCCCACTAGACATAAGTGCCCCTTTTCAGGTGTGATCCAAGAGCACTGTCTGGGTAAATTACTTGCTCAGAGTCAAACAATAGGCAAATGGAGACTGAGAGAATCAAACCCAGGACAAAAGGGAGCAACTCATTAACAGCTGGTAGACTTCTGCATTAATTACTACTCTCCTGTCTAACAATAGACTGGACACCACAGTTTCCTCAAATGTGGCTGAAAGTCTTATAAATATATTGTGTCAGAACAGGAAAGCTTAGTTCTGAAGCATATCTGTGAAAGTGAAGAAAAAATTAACATAGCCCTAGTTACTCCAAATGCTAACAGGCACAGCACACAAAAAATGTCACTTCACATTTTGACTTTGACTTAGAATCAGTGTCAAACCTGTTAAAACAGCATAAAAAGAAGAGCATATGGGAGCTATGCTTCATGTGTACATCAATTATTTTATCTTTGCTGACTAAAGAAGCGAGTGTTGCCTGCTCTAGTTTCATTTCTAATTTAAAATGAATGAGATAAAGCTTCAGGCAGGATACTTAATGGATGGGTGAATTTGGGGAGACTACTGAAATGTCTTTACTATTTTTGGAAACTTCAACATGTTTTCAATACCCAATCAAACAACCAAAAAATGGATGGCTGGGACCTATATAGTTAATGTATTTGCCCTAAAGACAGCACTTCTCTCATACCGTACTACAATGTCAGTAGTGTGACCAACGCAACAGTGTTTGACTGGAGTAAGAACTCACACTTCTACAGCTTTGGTGGCAAGTGCACAGACTGCTAAACTACCTAGATTACCACATACATCTATCCTGAGGCTGCATGTATTTAATTTACAGATAATCTGGATGCAGACTTGTGTTTGTTTCTGTATGTCAGCGTGTGTGCATGTGTGTGTGTGTGTGTGTGTGTGTGTGTGTGTGTGTGTGTGTGTGTGTGTGTGTGTGTGTGCGCGTGCATGTGAGTGTGTGTGTGTGTGTGTGTGTGTGTGTGTGTGTGTGTGTGTGTGTGTGTGTGTGTGTGTGTGTGTGTGTGTGTGTGTTCAGACTTCTGACAAGGCTTGCAATACTGCTTCATCAGCAAGACTCATTCAAGAGGTTTTGGACTAATTAAAACCAGAATAATTTTCTTTTCTTAAGTAAGCCTCCAATTCCATTAGAATCGGGATTTAGTACAACATATGTTTCTGCTTGTTTTCCTGTACAAAAGGTCATTCTGCATAGTTTACTAATCTAGCATTCTTTGGAACTGTTTGCATCAAGGCATCAAGAAATGGATATCTCAAAAGTAGTAAAATGCGAATTCCAGTGAGTGAGGGCATAGAGGTTAAGAATTTTTGATACAAACAAATATGTGCTTGGGTGGAGGTCTTACAAACAGTTTTTTTTTAGTCCAAAACAGTTGCTTTCCTAAGAGCCAGAAATATGTGTTCCTTTCTCAACAATTCTGAAAGGCAGTGAATTTGCACCATTCACTAGTGAGCAACTTGATTGAAAAAATTGCTTCACTGTATACATTACAATTTACAATAATCAGTTCAGTGACTTAATCACAGTAAGCAACAGTGCTACTGTATATAATTACTTTAATGTACTAGCTATCCCCTTAACTAAAGCAGCTGTCGTACCTCACCTTCAGATTTACATATGCTAGAAACAGTAGGCCGCACTGGTGCAGCGGTTAGCATTATCACCTCACAGCAAGAGGTTCTCTGGTTTGATTCTCAGTTGGACCACCTTCTGTGCGAAGTCTGCATGTCCTCCCCACAATGAAATTAATTTAGAAACATGCAGGTGTGTGTGTGCATGTGTGGGTGTGCCTTCCTCGAAGGTTGGGTCCCAGGCTGGCAACTTAACACTGTAAAAATTTACTGCCAATCATTAGCGGACCAGAGTTCTGCTGTGGCAACCCCTAACCGGGAAAAGCCGAAAGAAAGAAACAGTAACCACTAAAAAGTGACTGAATTAATTTATGTATTTGCATCTGTTTATCAGGATAGTCTGACTTGAATTAAAACAGCAACACTATTATTAAAGCAATAACAAACAGACATTGACTTAACAATTTAAACATAAATAATTTTATAAAAAAGTAATGGCAAGCAAAGTTGTATAATATATTGATAAAAATACAGAAAACGTGGATGGCACAGTGGTGCAGTGGTAACGTTGTCGACTCACAGCAAGAGATTCTCCGGTTCGATTTTTGACTGGATTGCATTCTGTACGGAGTCTGCATGTCCTCCCTGCATTTGTGTGGCTTTCCTCCAGGTACTCTGGTTTCCTCCCACTTTACATAGGTTCATAGGTTCATACATAGGCTATCTGCCCTAAGGCATTTATAAGCCTAGCCAGAGTGTGTTTGGCTTTCGCCACCTATTTTAAATTAATTTTGCTATGCCCTTTTTCGAGGTTAGTATACTGTGCCTCTGTCTAACAGTGACACAGAAGTGATACCCGGGGTAAACCTATGATCTCCCATCCACTCATCAAGATTCCTCTTGAAGAGAGTCAATGAGGGACTCTGCCTAACCTGGACTGGGAATTTATTCCAGAGTGAAGGGATCCTCTGGGTTATGAATCTGTCCCTCCAGCATGTCCTATTTATTTCAGTGCTGAGGTTCCAGTCTCTCGAGCGCATAGCTCGATGGGATTTGGATTTTCTGAGGTGCAGCATGTCCATTAAATCCAGGTTGGACATGGCTTTATACGTCAGGCACAGATCGCCTCTGAGCAGGTGGTATGCCACTGAGTAGAGCTGGAGTTTCTTTAACCGGGCAGCATATGGCATCTATTTGAGCCCTATGATCCTCTTGGTGAGGTACTTTTGGGGTCTTTCCAGTTGCTGCAGGTGTCTGGTAAGGTACATCCCGAAAGGAGCATTGTACTCAATTATGGGCCTGATGAGGGATGAGTAAAGAGGCACAATGACCTCCCCTGATCTAGATGTGAATCCCTTCATGATTATGTGGGCTATATAAAATGTTTTTCTAACCACTTTGGCCACGTGGTTGTCAAATGAG
Source organism: Protopterus annectens (assembly GCF_019279795.1). Lineage (NCBI taxonomy): Eukaryota > Metazoa > Chordata > Ceratodontiformes > Protopteridae > Protopterus > Protopterus annectens. The sequence continues at coordinate 205,713,080 of NC_056740.1, read as the reverse complement.
AGATTGCTATCAACTTGGGTCCCCAGGTCCCTAATCTCTTCTTCTGTACTTAATGGATTACCACCTATGTGGTAATTTTTGGGCACTTTGTTTTTGCCAAAGGGGATGACTATACACTTTTTGGCATTTAGCTTGAGGCCATGGCTCTGGCACCAGTTGTCTGTTTCTATGAAGCCCTTTTGGAGGATGCTTGTGTCGGCTGGAGAGTCTATTATGGCACCCAGTTTGCAGTCATCTGTGAACTTAGTCAGCCACAGTCCGTCCGTGTTGGCCTGTACCTCCGAGAAATATATACCGAACAAGAGAGGTCCCAGGACTGAGCCTTGTGGGACACCACTTGTAACTGGTTTGGAGTCTGACATGGCTCCAGCAATTCTAATCATGTGGGTTCTGTCCTTGAGCCAGTTTGCAACCCATCTAATGACATAGGGGTTTATATTTAAGCTGGTGAGCTTATCTATAATGCCCGAGTGGGGTATTGTATCGAAGGCTTTTGCGAGGTCCAGGTAGGCTGTGTGGACCACCTTCCCCTCGTCAATGGCCTTGGTGACTGTTTCAAAGAAATCAACCAGGTTTAAGAGGAAGGATCTGCCCTTAACAAAGCCGAACTGGGTAGGATCCAGTGTCTGTAGGTCCACAATATCTTTATTTATGAGGTCCATGATGATCCTTTCCATAGCTTTGCAGACTAAGCTAGTCAGGCTTATGGGGCGATAGTTTCCAGGATCCATTGAGGCACCACCTTTGTGGAGAGGGACCACTGTTGCTGTACGCCACTCTTTGGGTACATATCCTGTAGTAAGGCTGAGATTGAACAGTAGTTTTATGTTTGGGTTTAGCTCTTCTTGGAGTTCATGTAGGACGCAGCCCAGGACACCGTCTGGTCCCATTGATGCTGTGTTTTTTGCTTTGGAGAGGGCAGCTCTTACCTGAGCATCTGAGATGTCAGGGGGGCAGCACTCTGCTGGGATAAATATTTGCCCTTTTGGTGGGGAGTTTGCGCTGAACCTGTCAGCTAGGATGTTGGCAATGTCTGTGGGTTTGGTGGGGTTTTTTTGTCATTTTGGACTAATTCTGAGCATATCTGGGAATTCCCACCCAGGTTCCTAACATAACTAAAGAAAGCCTTGTGATTATCCTTAGTGTTCTGTGCAATTTTTCTCTCAAAGCTGGCCTTAGACGATTTTATGAGTGCCCGTAGTTTTTTGCTAATACTGATCAGAGATGCCTTCCCTTTTTGGGATTTTGCTCTATCATGTAGTAGCTTCCTCCTTCTATTGTATAGTTTGTTTATGGCTGGGGTCCACCAGACAGGACATCTGCCTTTGGAGGATTGGGTCTTGGTTTTATTTGGGATTGCATGATCCATGCATTCCTGAAGGTGTTCATAGAATGCGTTTATAAAGGATTCTGCAGTCTGGGCCGTATTTTCCACAGGCCTGGGGGCTTTGAGGGATTCCACCTCAGTTTTGAGGAGTGTGAAATTTGCTTTAGAGAAGTTTTTCACTGTGGTTTTCAGGGCAGGGGGTGGAGTCGGGATGTGAATATCCAGTGAGATTAGTTTATGGTCTGATCTTACCAGTGAGGGATACACTTCTGGTCTGGAGCATAGAGTCCCCATTTTGGTGATGATCAAGTCCAGTATGTTTTCCCCTCTTGTGGGAGGGGTAACAAGTTGTTCCATAGCATATGAGTTTATAAATTCTAGGAACCTTTGGGCTAGGGTGTTGGAGCTAGAGTAATGCTCCCAGTCTATGTTTGGGTAGTTGAAATCACCCAATATAATGGTGTTTGGAGAGGCCTTCATATTTTCCAGTGTTCTCAGGAAGGCCAAGTGGGGTTCCTGGGTTTGGGGGGTGGTCTGTAGCAGGCTATAAACTGGAAGGCAGTTTTACCCACTGTTAGTTGCACATGGATAGTCTCTGATGCTTCGTGCTGTGCCACCAACCTGGAGGTGTGGGTATCTTTGACGAATATTGATACTCCCCCTCCTTTTGTGGTACGGTCTAAGTTTTGGGGCCGAAAAGCATGGTATGAGGTATAACCTGGTAGTGCTGGGGTGCTCTCTGGAGCCTTGAACCAGGTTTCTGTTACTGCACAGATATCGATTTTCTCCATGCTAAGGAGAGTTTCGAAAGTGCATCTTGAGGTTTAGACTTCTGGCATTGAGTAGCATTACTCTTAGTTTCTTATCCCTTGTGATACCTATGGAGGTGGGTTTGTCTTTTGAGCCTTGCCTAAAAAAGGCACTATGGAGGTAGCAAGAGCCTTTGCCAATATCCGAAAGCCCAGGGGTGACAGGTGCAAGCCGTCCCTAGCAAAGCATCGTGGCTTGTCGAGCATGTCATCCCAGGCTGACAGGCATTGGATCCCCTTTAAATGACACCAATACTTAAGCCAATTGTTGAAATTGATCATCTTGTCTTCATATTGTGGTATCATTCTTGGTGAGGGTAAGATGCTACTCAAGGTCAGGATCATACCGGCCTGGGCTACATGCTCAGAGAGCTCCTCTATGTCTCTTTTCATGTAGTCCAGGGAGGTACGTCTCAGGTCATTCACACCAGCATGGACAATGACTGAGTCATATTTGTACTTGCCTTGGAGTGACCTGAGTGCTTGTGTTATGTGGCGGATCCTAGAGCCCGACAGGCAGCTCACCATGACCTTCTCCTTGTTCAGCCTGGTGAGCGGGACGTCAGTGTGCCTGATGATAGAGTCACCTATTACAAGTGTATCAGGTGTGTTGTTCAGCCTTAAGGGCTGTGACTGTTCGGCACACTGGCTTTGTGAGCTATGTGTTGCACGTGTTTTGTTTTGGGGTAGCGGTTGCTTGGGTGTCTGCTTTGGAGGTCTCTGCTGCTTAGGCAGATTTTTATTTTGAGCCTCCGAGTATGTTTTTGTGTGTTTATGTGTTTGGTTTGCTGTCGTGGTAGGTCTATGTGAGACTGTAATTGTAGTGAGTGTGGTTTCCTTCTCCTCCTGACTGGTTTTGCCAGTACTGAGTTGAGAGAGCTTAGCCTCCAGTATGGCTATATGGTTGCATCTCTCACATGTGTTGGAATTGCTTGGGAGGAGGAGAGGGTTGTCTGTGAACATGAGGCAGTTGTAACATTGCCTCAAGATTCCCAGATTCACCAGCTGGACCGGAGAGGAGATTGACAACTGACCTTTGGACATGCTAGAATAGTATTGGAATTCCTTTATAATTGAAAAAAGGGCCAATGGGGAACGAGGTACTCAAGGGGAGTTTGTAAGGGTGTAGTGCTTTTAATATTTTAGTGCTGACTTATATAATTGCTTTAGTGAGCAAGTGCCAGGTAACTTAAATGCAATGTGTTTCAGGTAACTTAAATGCAAAAATGACAAACAGTAGCTTTCTTTCAAGTGAAACAAGGAAATAAGTACAGTAAGCAATGCAGATATCACTAGGGATCCACAGAAGTGCTGAAAAGCCGCGTTTTAGGTGGAATTAGCATTTCAGGGAAATAACAAGCAAACAAACAAGCAGCATACAAATAAAGCTAGATTCAGCAGGCCTGGATCTAGTCTATGCTACAGCAAACAAGGTGTACCAATTTCAGTAAGAAACAGTTCAAATATGCAGGCACTATAAGCCTTTAACCAGAAATTCCCAGCTCAGAAGGGCAGAGTCCAGCCTCTCCTCCCACAAGAGTGCAGACCACAAACCTTCTTAATGTAAAATAACTGGCCTGAAACCCAAGTGCTTAAACCAGAATTAATACACTTTTAGAATAACAGACACTGAGCCCTCAATCAGTAGTTCCCAACTTAGAAGGATGTAAGCTACCTGTTCTGCCACTACAGTGCAGACCACAAACCTTCTTAATGTAAAACAACTGGCGTGAAGCCCAAGTGCTTAAACCAAAACTAATACACTTTTAGAATAACAGACACTGAGCCCTCAATCAGCAGTTCCCAACTTAGAAGGATGTAAGCTACCTGTCCTGCCACCACAGTGCAGGCCACAAACCTTCCTAATGTAAAACAACTGGTCTGAAGCCCAAGTGCTTAATCCAAAAGACTTAGAATGATAGCTACACTGTAATCAAGTTACTACCAAGCAGTAATAAATACAATTGAATACTTTAAAGAATGCCTGGATTAGTGCTCAGGTTATACAAACAAAGCTAGATTCAGCAGGCCTGGATCTAGTCTGTGCTACAGCAAATAAGGTGTACCAATTTCAGTAAGAAGCAGTTTAGATATGCAGGCACTATAAGCCTTTAACCAGAAATTCCCAGCTAGAAGGGCAGCATCCAGCCTCTCCTCCCACAAGAGTGCAGACCACGAACCCTTTTAATGTAAAATAACTGGCCTGAAGCCCAAGTGCTTAAAATAGAATTAATACACTTTTAGAATAACAGACAATGAGCCCTCAATCAGCAGTTCCCAACTTAGAAGGATGTAAGCTACCTGTCCTGCCACCACAGTGCAGACCACAAACCTTCCTAATGTAAAACAACTGGTCTGAAGCCCAAGTGCTTAAACTAAAAGGCTTAGAATGAGTTACACCAAGCAGTAATAAATACAATTGAGTACTTTTAAGATGACGCAAAAGCAAAAATAAAGTAGGAAGAAACACAAATACAGTAAAAGCAGATTTTTTTTTTTTTTTTTTTTGAGTGAGCAAATGAGATGGGCCCAGGAGTTACAGGACAGAAACAAGTGCAAATGCAGGCCTTCAAATCAGAAAGTTGAGAGAGATGGAAATTCTAGGAACCTTTGGGCTAGGGTGTTGGAGCTAGAGTAATGCTCCCAGTCTATGTTTGGGTAGTTGAAATCACCCAATATAATGGTGTTTGGAGAGGCCTTCATATTTTCCAGTGTTCTCAGGAAGGCCAAGTGGGGTTCCTGGGTTTGGGGGGTGGTCTGTAGCAGGCTATAAACTGGAAGGCAGTTTTACCCACTGTTAGTTGCACATGGATAGTCTCTGATGCTTCGTGCTGTGCCACCAACCTGGAGGTGTGGGTATCTTTGACGAATATTGATACTCCCCCTCCTTTTGTGGTAAGGTCTAAGTTTTGGGGCCGAAAAGCATGGTATGAGGTATAACCTGGTAGTGCTGGGGTGCTCTCTGGAGCCTTGAACCAGGTTTCTGTTACTGCACAGATATCGATTTTCTCCATGCTAAGGAGAGTTTCGAGTGCGTGCATCTTGAGGTTTAGACTTCTGGCATTGAGTAGCATTACTCTTAGTTTCTTATCCCTTGTGATACCTATGGAGGTGGGTTTGTCTTTTGAGCCTTGCCTAAAAAAGGCACTATGGGGGTAGCAAGAGCCTTTGCCAATATCCGAAAGCCCAGGGGTGACAGGTGCAAGCCGTCCCTAGCAAAGCATCGTGGCTTGTCGAGCATGTCATCCCAGGCTGACAGGCATTGGATCCCCTTTAAATGACACCAATACTTAAGCCAATTGTTGAAATTGATCATCTTGTCTTCATATTGTGGTATCATTCTTGGTGAGGGTAAGATGCTACTCAAGGTCAGGATCATACCGGCCTGGGCTACATGCTCAGAGAGCTCCTCTATGTCTCTTTTCATGTAGTCCAGGGAGGTACGTCTCAGGTCATTCACACCAGCATGGACAATGACTGAGTCATATTTGTACTTGCCTTGGAGTGACCTGAGTGCTTGTGTTATGTGGCGGATCCTAGAGCCCGACAGGCAGCTCACCATGACCTTCTCCTTGTTCAGCCTGGTGAGCGGGACGTCAGTGTGCCTGATGATAGAGTCACCTATTACAAGTGTATCAGGTGTGTTGTTCAGCCTTAAGGGCTGTGACTGTTCGGCACACTGGCTTTGTGAGCTATGTGTTGCACGTGTTTTGTTTTGGGGTAGCGGTTGCTTGGGTGTCTGCTTTGGAGGTCTCTGCTGCTTAGGCAGATTTTTATTTTGAGCCTCCGAGTATGTTTTTGTGTGTTTATGTGTTTGGTTTGCTGTCGTGGTAGGTCTATGTGAGACTGTAATTGTAGTGAGTGTGGTTTCCTTCTCCTCCTGACTGGTTTTGCCAGTACTGAGTTGAGAGAGCTTAGCCTCCAGTATGGCTATATGGTTGCATCTCTCACATGTGTTGGAATTGCTTGGGAGGAGGAGAGGGTTGTCTGTGAACATGAGGCAGTTGTAACATTGCCTCAAGATTCCCAGATTCACCAGCTGGACCGGAGAGGAGATTGACAACTGACCTTTGGACATGCTAGAATAGTATTGGAATTCCTTTATAATTGAAAAAGGGCCAATGGGGAACGAGGTACTCAAGGGGAGTTTGTAAGGGTGTAGTGCTTTTAATATTTTAGTGCTGACTTATATAATTGCTTTAGTGAGCAAGTGCCAGGTAACTTAAATGCAATGTGTTTCAGGTAACTTAAATGCAAAAAGACAAACAGTAGCTTTCTTTCAAGTGAAACAAGGAAATAAGTACAGTAAGCAATGCAGATATCACTAGGGATCCACAGAAGTGCTGAAAAGCCGCGTTTTAGGTGGAATTAGCATTTCAGGGAAATAACAAGCAAACAAACAAGCAGCATACAAATAAAGCTAGATTCAGCAGGCCTGGATCTAGTCTATGCTACAGCAAACAAGGTGTACCAATTTCAGTAAGAAACAGTTCAAATATGCAGGCACTATAAGCCTTTAACCAGAAATTCCCAGCTCAGAAGGGCAGAGTCCAGCCTCTCCTCCCACAAGAGTGCAGACCACAAACCTTCTTAATGTAAAATAACTGGCCTGAAACCCAAGTGCTTAAACCAGAATTAATACACTTTTAGAATAACAGACACTGAGCCCTCAATCAGTAGTTCCCAACTTAGAAGGATGTAAGCTACCTGTTCTGCCACTACAGTGCAGACCACAAACCTTCTTAATGTAAAACAACTGGCGTGAAGCCCAAGTGCTTAAACCAAAACTAATACACTTTTAGAATAACAGACACTGAGCCCTCAATCAGCAGTTCCCAACTTAGAAGGATGTAAGCTACCTGTCCTGCCACCACAGTGCAGGCCACAAACCTTCCTAATGTAAAACAACTGGTCTGAAGCCCAAGTGCTTAATCCAAAAGACTTAGAATGATAGCTACACTGTAATCAAGTTACTACCAAGCAGTAATAAATACAATTGAATACTTTAAAGAATGCCTGGATTAGTGCTCAGGTTATACAAACAAAGCTAGATTCAGCAGGCCTGGATCTAGTCTGTGCTACAGCAAATAAGGTGTACCAATTTCAGTAAGAAGCAGTTTAGATATGCAGGCACTATAAGCCTTTAACCAGAAATTCCCAGCTAGAAGGGCAGCATCCAGCCTCTCCTCCCACAAGAGTGCAGACCACGAACCCTTTTAATGTAAAATAACTGGCCTGAAGCCCAAGTGCTTAAAATAGAATTAATACACTTTTAGAATAACAGACAATGAGCCCTCAATCAGCAGTTCCCAACTTAGAAGGATGTAAGCTACCTGTCCTGCCACCACAGTGCAGACCACAAACCTTCCTAATGTAAAACAACTGGTCTGAAGCCCAAGTGCTTAAACTAAAAGGCTTAGAATGAGTTACACCAAGCAGTAATAAATACAATTGAGTACTTTTAAGATGACGCAAAAGCAAAAATAAAGTAGGAAGAAACACAAATACAGTAAAAGCAGATTTTTTTTTTTTTTTTTTTGAGTGAGCAAATGAGATGGGCCCAGGAGTTACAGGACAGAAACAAGTGCAAATGCAGGCCTTCAAATCAGAAAGTTGAGAGAGATGGAAGACCGCCCAAAAGGCCAATAACTACAAATTCTGGGCCAGAACCACTCCTTATGTGGTAGACAGGTTACCTAGTGCTTACCACTCCCACTTATAAGCTAGAAGGCTTCCCTCCAACACAGAAAGGCTTGGGGGCTCAGAAGCTTACAAATAGTCCTGGATACAGCAAATCTGTATCTGGAACACTAATTATAGGAAAGGTAGGAAACAGGCTTACAATGTTTTTTTTTCAGAAAAGTAGCAAAAACAGTAGTAAAATCAATTCACATGCAGTGCAAGCTGGCACACTTGAGTATGTAGCAATATTAGTCCACACACAGTTTGAAAAAATGTAATTAAATTAAAAAGGACTAAAAGCAAGTGCAGGAAGGGTTTATTAGGTAGAATGCGGTAAAGAGATGGGTCTGGGGGAGTGTCCTAGATCAAATCTACAGTGGGGTGGGCACTGCAAAAGCCACCAAATTTAAACTACTACCAGAACAGGGAGGGGGTTGGGGAAAAGTTTCAACAGAGATGTGAGGAATCAGAGTGCAAATTATAAAACCCAAAAAATATATACTGATCTTTGTATATTTGCAGAACACTAAGACAACAGATATATATAAGCAACAATTTAGCTCTATAATACAGAAAATACAGAAAAATATACTCAGCTCTATATATCTGCAGAAATCTTGTAAGGCTGTTCCACTTTAAATGCAGACTGCTGCTATTAACAGTTCAAATTAAGGGAACCTTGAGTTAACAACACAGAAGCAACGGAAACCACAATGAGGGGGTGGGGAAAAGTTTCAACAGAGATGTGAGGAATCAGAGTGCAAATTATAAAACCCAAACAATATATACTGATCTCTGTATATCTGCAGAACACTAAGACAACAGATATATAAGCAACAATTTAGCTCTATAATACAGAAAATACAGAAAAAATATACTCAGCTTTATATATTTGCAGAAATCTTGTAAGGCTGTTCCACTTTAAATGCAGACTGCTGCTATTAACAGTTCAAATTAAGGGAACCTTGAGTTAACAACACAGAAGCAACAGAAACCACAGTGAGGGGGGTGGGGAAAAGTTTCAACAGAGATGTGAGGAATCAGAGTGCAAATTATAAAACCCAAAAAATATATACTGATCTCTGTATATTTGCAGAACACTAAGACAACAGATATATAAGCAACAATTTAGCTCTATAATACAGAAAATACAGAAAAATATACTCAGCTCTATATATTTGCAGGAATCTTGTAAGGCTGTTCCACTTTAAATGCAGACTGCTGCTATTAACAGTTCAAATTAAGGGAACCTTGAGTTAACAACACAGAAGCAACAGAAACCACAGTGAGGGGGGTGGGGAAAAGTTTCAACAGAGATGTGAGGAATCAGAGTGCAAATTATAAAACCCAAAAAATATATACTGATCTCTGTATATTTGCAGAACACTAAGACAACAGATATATAAGCAACAATTTAGCTCTATAATACAGAAAATATAGAAAAATATACTCAGCTCTATATATTTGCAGAAATCTTGTAAGGCTGTTCCACTTTAAATGCAGACTGCTGCTACAAAGATATGCGTCTGGAGCATTTCTCCTCAGGCCTCCACTGAAAATTGGCTTTGTCCAAACTTGGACTTTCCTGGTAAACAAAAGTTAAAATAAAAAAGACCGTATAATAAGATATGAATGGATAAAAATTGGCAGATGAAATAGGTAAGGTTATGTTGATAGAAGCATTTATTGTTAATAAGGAATAAAATAGATGAGAAAAGTAAGTGCGAGGAATGTAAGTGGATAAATGGGAGAGAAGTAGGTTGAAAGAGGGGATAAGGAAAAAAGAAAACTTAGATACGTTAAGTAAAATAAGATGGAAACAGATAGAAATGAGTTAATGAACCAAAGTGATAGCTAAAAAGGAAACTATAAATAAAGTATAAAGGGATATTGCTGACCATTACTGCATAAAATTATCATTCATAATCCCATACTCCTTCCGTCACCCCCCCCACACATGCACACTATTGTATCCTTCTGATAACAAAACAAACTCCTCTAAGCATAGTGTTAAATGATAACCCAAGAGCACTGACATCTGTTGTTTAACAGTAAAAGAATGCGCATGAAGGTTGTAGGAATTAAAACCCGAATGTTTGGCTATGACTTTATGTGAAGTTCAGACCAAGGCTTGTAGTTCTAACAGCGCTTATTCTGCATTTCATGAACACGAGGATATAACATGGATATTTGCAATTGTATGCCAAATTATAGCAGGTTCCTCCCATTCCAAGGCTAGTATAAGGAAAAATAAATAAATAACCAGTTAGACTGTCTGGAAAATGTTGTTTGACAAAATAAGTCACTTAACAGGAGGACGGTAGCTACAGGTTCAAGTACAATTACTGTGGTTTCAGGTCAAAGGACTATTGAGAAGTGTAGCCCAAATTCTAGCCTGCCCCAAAGCACTGTCTGGTTAAATGACTAGCTCAAGGTCTCAGAGTCAGCAAATATGGATGAGGAAATCAAACCCTGTACTTAAGGAATGAAAGCTCACAGCCTTCACTGTCTGCTCCAACTGCTAGGCTTAAGATATCCTCTGGCAGTTTGTGTAGAGGAGTAGGAGTATGAGCTATTAATGAACTGTTTCTGTTAATCCAGGGTTCAATTCCCTAAGTCTCTATTTGTCAGCTGTGTGATTCTATTCAAGTCTATTAACTGAACATTGCTCCCAAAACGTATATGTATTCACTGGGCTTACATATCTATTATATTAAAATTCTGGCACAAGTTATTGCACAAAAGAAATAAATTGTTCCAAAAGAATGTACCGTATGAATTTTATGGTGCATGCCTGGCTACACCCTTGCCTGAATACTGTATGGCTCTCCAGGATATGCTATTTTTTCTGATGCTTAAACCATACATTTTATAAGGGAGTATTAACAACTCTACTTATTTATTTTTATTTACTTTGTTAACCAGGTTGGTGGGCTGGTCCACAAACATTTTCAGCCACAACCTGTGTGGCAGTTACAAGTGTCAACACAGAATTCCATTTGCTAGAGATAACATAATAATGATAGCTCATACTAGTAGAAATATTCAGGAAAAACATAATAACAATTAAAGGTTATAGAAGTAATCAAGAGAAAAACAATTAATTATATTGCTAATTATAATCCCAGGCTCTCCTGAAAATGGGCTCTTGTGATCCAGTCAGACTTTCCAGGTAAACAGATGTCAAGAAATAATTAAATATTCGCAAATTAGCAGCAGTAGCATCTAACCATAGTAATAAACAATAGGAAAGCTAAATTAAATATGTGATGTTTTTGTAAACCAAGCCAATGTGTTGAGCATTGTTCAGAGTATGGAGTGTGTAAGACGTTCACTTTATCTGGACTTGCTCAGACCACACAGTGCAGGTCCGGAGGGTGTGGAACATCAGCCTGATAAAAGAAGTTGGAAGGAAGGCCACCTCAGTGGCATATGGAATAGAGAGAAAAAGGTTAAGATCAGAGATATGAGGAGCTGGAATTCCTCCCACTAGGGACTAGATGAGACAGGAGGGCGTGATATGTGTGTAGAAGTGGAAGTGCATAACAAGAAGCACAGGGAACAAAAAGCACAGGGAACAAGAAGCACAGGGAACAAGAAACACGGGGAACAAGAAGCATGGGGAACAAGAAGCATGAGGAACAAGAATCACGGGGAACAAGAAGCACAGGGAACAAGAAGCACTGGGAACAAGAAGCACGGGGAACAAGAAGCATGGGGAACAAGAAGCATGGGGAACAAGAAGCACAGAGAACAAAAAGCACGGGGAACAAGAAGCACGGGGAACAAGAAGCATGGGGAACAAGAAGCATGGGGAACAAGAAGCATGGGGAACAAGATGCATGGGGAACAGGAAGCACAGGGAACAAGAAGCACGGGCCAACTGTTTCTTGGATGATCTGTGAAAGTATAGCTTTACAGAAATGGTTTTGGGTTTATGGAAGGCACCATCAAATAAATGATGGAAAGAGATTTCATGGAGTCATTCAGGAAGAAATGGGACAACAGAAGAAAGGATGGAGAGAATGGAGGGAGGGATGAACAGAAGCATAGCTGATTCAACCAGTTCCCTGTGCCTGCCCACAGACCAGTGCCCCACCCTCTCAGCTCTTCATATGAGCAAAAACAGAACTTCTGCAAAACATGCAGGATGCTTCCTGCAGTCCAGCAAATGGTACACAATCTGCCCACCCCACCTCCAAACTCTTCAAGTGAAGAGCAAAAAAAGCCTGTTTCTTTTACTGGTATACCAACAAGGTGGCTATATACAGGACATGCCCCCCCCCCCCCTTTTAGCCATTCAAGTCCTGTTTCTGTGCCCTGTCATCAGCCATTCTTCCTTATATTAAATAAAAATAAATAAATAAATAATAATAAAATTTGTTTCTCTTTTAACTGTAGGTTTAAAACCTGCACATAGCACTGGAGCATTAAGGTTTAACTTAAAAAAAAAAAACTTTTATTTAAACTGTAGCAAACTGCTTGCTACATTGGTAGCAGATAGTTGCTGTCGTTTATATACTGCACTGAGCATTCAGGTTTTAGTTAAAAAAAAATTAATTGAAATTGTAGCAAGCTACTTGCTACAATTTAACAAGCAATTGCTGCTGTTAACCCACACAAAGAGTGCTCCAGGACTCAGGTTTGACCGCAAATGTAATACTGACTTTTACAAGCCAGTATTGCACTAAGAGTGATCTGGATGATGAATAACTGATTGGATCATACCTTCTAACACTTTTTACCTTGCCCTAGTTATGCTACTGAGGATGAATGGGAGTAAGAATGTTAAATACATTTAAAAGGCAGACTATATAAGTTGATTATCTCCTGCCATCATCACATGTAATGTAATATGATAGCTAGTTCTGACAAAAACCAGTAGAACTATCACCTACAGAAAAAGTTTCCTTATATTCAGACAAAAATATTCAGTTTGATTTTTTAAGTAGGAATAGAGGCAACCAAGGGAAAGGACAACATATGTTTAATATATATTCCCAACAGCCTTGGTACATGGTAAGTGACTCTGCCACCCCAATCATCTTAGTATTTTGGAAATGGACAGTATGGAGATAGTCTTAGTAATTCTTATTTGCAAAGCAACAATGTCACTAGGAAGATTGTAGGCCATATATTGGGGCAAGTCAAAGTTGGAATCTCATGATATAAAGTACTAGTGATACTGCATTGCTGTCGAGCCTCAGGAGATGAAATCTGAGCAAAATTAGATGTTCCCTTTTATGCAGCACGCAGCTGCTTTTATAGACTGTATACTGCTACTGACTTTGGAATAAGCAGAAACAAATGCATCTAATTTTAACTGACTCTTCAAGCAAATGTTCAACACAACGCATGAACAAAACTGAAAAATAGCTTGTAAGAGTTTCAGCCCAAAATGTAGCACCTACCCTCAATGTTTGTCTCACTTATGCTAGGAATGTCAAGCAATATACTGATATTATTAATAAATATTGGTCAATTTTGGTCACTGAACCTATAATCTCTTCCTTGATCAATACCAAACCACAATATACTTTTAAAAATAAGAAGAATTTATATAGGAGGTTATGCGGTGTGAAAAGGGAGAAACCCCCTGTGATATTTAAAGGTACACGACCTTGTGGTCATTGTCCACAATGTCCCTTTACAGACACGAGTTTGTTATTTCACCACCCTGACACCAGAAAAAACATTGATATTAGGGTAGGTGCTACATGTGGCAGCTCACATGTGGTTTATTTAGCGGAGTGTCAGTTATGCCACTGTTTTTATGTAGGCAAAACTGATAGAACCCTCAGAGAAAGAATGAGGGAGCATTTCTATCATGTCAGGAAGAAGTCAAAAATAAATGTTCTAGCTAAGCATATTAGTGCTATGGAGGATGACCATATATTTAAATTTAAATTTAGAGTTTTATCTCTTATACATGAGAACAATAGGGGAGGTGATGTGAGAGCCAGAACTGAGGATACAGAATCAAGATGGATTGTGAGGCTCAGATCTAGTTTTGGGCATGGCCTCAATGAATACATTCCTATTAAGCCTGTACTTCGTAATAGATCTTTAAATAGATGAAATCTGTTTTATTTTAATATGCCTGAATCTTTTTATATTTCTTATATTTATATGTATTTAAATATGTTTATATCATACTATATTATACTTTGTAGATAGATTTATTGTTTATAGCATTTCTATTATATATGTATATGTTTTTAATTTGGTTTTTATATACATATCTCCATATATATGCACTATCTTTTTAAACTGCTTTTACCACTTTAATTGATCATCGAGACCAATTAAGATGAGTATATAAGGTGTGTATTTTTATGGAAGAGTTACACCTGATGAAGCATTGTGAAAGCGCTTGTGTCTCCTGCTAATAAACTGGTACCTGAATGCATATCCGTGGATTTTTTGCTGTTTTCTCTACTGCTATTTTGCTGAAAGCATTCTCAGCCTGGATCTTGGGCTCCTTCTCTCTAAGGGGCTATACATTTGTTTTTGCAACTTTATTGCTTTTTGGGTTCTGTTTTTACTGATTACTACTATAGTTAACATTTAAAAAATGTGAATGAAAATCTGATCTCTACAGACCACACCTCTGAATGTTGTGCTTTCCTTTCTAAGTATTTGAACGTAATCACACAAACACAGCTCTATCATAGCTGCATATAGATTGCACATATATATTCTTCTCAGAACTTTGTTGTACATCTACATAATACAAATTCCACACTTCTAAAATCAAAGATGAGAGCAGGAAGCCTATTACATTCACATAAACTTTCATTTGTAAGGTAGTTAGATTACTACTGAAGTTATCTTTATCCTCAGTAATATTTTACTACTTTCAGTAAACAGTGGTCTAAACTGAATATAAATGACAAATAAAATGTTTAATAATATCTTAGTCTATGTCTTGAGTCTGGCCTTTTACTTTAATTACATAAAGTGAGTATGTCTTATTTTTTAACATCTTTATTAAATAGCTCCTGTTTCATATTCACTCAAAATTAAGTGTCAGCATACTGAGTGCATCTCATAATTTTATAAGATATCCTTACTTGTTAAACTTTCCACATTTATTTTAATAGATTAATTTGCTCCGATATATATGATTGTAACTGTATAATGTACTTTGTAAATTAATGCATATTATTTCCAAATAAATTAAATTCTGTTTACATCTCTTACAGGAAAAAGGAATGTAACTTTTTTTTCTAAACTTCATCTTTAAAAGTACAAACTGTTTTTATTTTTGTATTGAAAAGGGAAAACACTGAACTAACTTGGATGATGGTTAACAATGGAGAAAGAGGAGAGGAAAACAAAATCAAAAGTAGTTCAGTCAGCTCTTCAAGCACACTGTATGGCTAGAAGAAGCACAGTGTTTTTCTATGACTTTAAATTATTTTGGCATTTAATCCTTCAGTCATTACTCAGCCTTGATTTTTGAAACTTGCTGCTTTCCACTTCTGCAATGATATGTATGCATTCTGAGATAGGACTAGGAATCATTGTCATATATGATGCTCGAGAGAAATACAAAGTTAGTCTTGCGTCAAAAAATTAGTCTTGTTAATTGTTTAATTACTCAAACAGAGACAATCATGTAACACTCCAGGACTGTAGCTAGAATGACCATTTGTTTAGGGGATCACTTGTTATGTTTCATTTAGAAAAAAATCATGCTAATTTAGTTCAGAATAAAGGGCAACTAAGAGTTTTCAGTCAAAATACAAACCATTACAACATTTTTTTCATTTGTGCACTTTATACAAATATAATTTTTGTCTTAACAATTATTTAATTTAAGATTACATAGAGTGCTCACGTTCTGCCTTCCATGAAATGTCACTCCTTATGAACATTATTTTATATGTATTGTTCCCGCAGACTCTATTTACTCTATGTAGTTTACTCCTTCCCTGGTCTGAAAATCCCACCTCCAGTTTTTTCTCCTTTACAACATTTAACAATTCTGTTAAAGTTGGTGTTGCATTTGATTTCCATTTCTGCATTTGATTTCCATTTCCTAGTAATTACTTTTTTGGTAGCCAACAGCATTAAACTTGGGGGGGGGGGTTACTGTGCTTAGGCAATTCAGTTTCTACATCCCAGCTCAAAGAATAATTTCCATAGTTAATATAATTTGCATCCCTGACATTTATGACAAAGTACCCTGTAGATAATTTCTAAAATCTATCAGCTTATTACATTCCAAAAAAATGTTCCCAGGTACCGCCTTTTTCCCCATCACGCCTCCAGCAATTGCCGTCTACCTGTGGAAAAACAATTCTCTGAAGTTTACTTGGGGTTTAAATACCTATGCAAACACTTACATGTAAAAATCCTAAAACAGAAAGGACTTCCAATAGAAAATACGTAGCGAAAGTTGACTTGACTAGGTATAAAAAAGCTGAATCATTTGTAGAAGAGCTATGCTGAAACAGGTCTACATAACTGCTTGTTACCAATAGCTCACAACATACTTCCCTGTGGCCACTCGCTCCAGATGGCAAGTGCCCTAACTCCCATTAACTCGATCCTCATGAAGTTAACAGAGATTAACTATCCCTCCCAAAACCCTGATTCTCACCCTAAAAACTCCCATCCAGTCCCTACACCTAAACTCCCGATCAGTCCCCAAACCTAAATCCACTTCCCCCCCAACCTTAATCTCCAAATCACTCCCTAAAGCTAAATTCTCCCTCCCCTCCCTAACCATAATCTTTTGATAGATCCTCATCACTCCCCTAAACCTAAAAAATCCTCCCATCCCTCAGCCTAAACTCCTAACTATTCCCTAAACCTAAAATTTCCCTCCCTAACACTAACCTTCCACTACATTCTAATCACTTCATAAACCTGAAATCTCTGTCATCTCCATAAACCTAATCCCCTGACTGTATACTAAACCTAAAATCCACATCCTCTCCTTAAAACTAACCTTCTAATCCCCTCCACTCACTCTACTAACCTAAAATTCCCCACCCTCCCTAAACCTAAATTCCCTTGCCCTGTTTCCCTTCCCCACTTACCTGGTCCATGCTGAGCACGCGCTTGCTTCTGTCTCATGCGGCAGCTGCATTGTTAATCTCAGTTTTAAGTTTGAACACTAGTTGGAGCAGCTAAGCCAATGGGTTTACAGCCATTTGAGTCCCTGACTGCAAATTAGTGGAATTCGAGCAGCTGGGGCTCAAGTGGCTGTAGGACACCTGCCTTAAACCCTTCATGAAGAGAACTACATTCCCCTTTGTCACCATCATATTCTGGGACTAAGGAGAAAAGCCCCCTTACATTACATAGAGCCAGGTTTGCAGCTTTCTGCAGTGAAATTGTTGAGAGTGCACAATTCAGTGAAATGGTCAGCATTTGAATCACCCACTCTCAAAAAGGTTGTTAATTTCCATTATCACAAGGGGACCTGTTATTCTGAATCATTAATGACACTTTTGTTCATTTATTCTTCCATCTGCATTTAGGATGGATTTACCCTTCAAAGTCTCAACAAGTAAAATACATATTTTGCTAAGCAGTATCTGAAGCTATCATACATATTATTAGGATATTTCAACTTATTAAAAAAGGGTCCCTGCTTTTCATATTTGTAGAATTCCCTGAAGAAAATAACAAACATTAATTCCCCATTTGATGTCTTCCTGATTACTAGAGATTAGGATTAGAAGGGTTAAAAAAGTGAGTAAAAGGTTAAAATTATCTATGAATTAAGTGCAAGTCAAGGTGTAAGCATTATGAAAACAGACACAAGAGGTTTCAAAATGAAATTAGCAGATAACTGTTTTCAATAACTTAATTGCAAAGTAAGGTACTGAAAAGTAAAGCGGAATATGCTGAAATCTGTACTCTAACAATGAGGTATGAAGCATACGTGTCAAAGCATTTAACAAGGAGTTATTGATTCTTAATTTGATGTCAAGGGATAATAATTCATTAGAGCTGGCTTAGCACAGAAGAGCCAAATGTACTGTCAACCTTCTCGTTTCAAAGCTAACCAATGTGTAGCATTGACGTTTTGGTTGGTACACACTAATGCATAGGTTATAATTTATGCATTTGGGCTTTTCTTTTAGGCTAGATTGTCTGAACTCATGAAACATCTGCTAGTTATCTTAACTGTTTAAATGCCATATAGGAGGATCAGATAAGCCATAGCATTATTGTAAGTTGGGAAATCAAACCCTGTGCAGTAAGATAAAGCCTTTAAGGATAGCTGTTACTAAGCTATGGGAAAATCTTCCCCAAAAATACAGAACAGTACCAGTATGAAATGTTTCAGTTAAAAACTGACTTCAAGTTTCTGCACAGCCCATTCCTGCCATAATGGCTGTGTCATTTAAAGATGTTCTACCACCTAATGACCATACCTAATAATGAAGCCAAGATACATTTTCACTTTACTGTATTTCTGTCCTGTTTTAATCTGACCATCGTATAGTCCATGAGCTAAAATGCAATGTATTGTATACTGTAACTATATATATATATATATATATATATATATATATATATACACACACACACACACACACACACACACACACACACACACACACACACACACACACGTGTGTGTGTGTGTGTGTGTGTGTGTGTGTGTGTGTGTGTGTGTGTGTGTGCGCGCTTGTTTGTGCGGTTGTATTTTATTTACCTGTCGAATTTGTAGATAATGATTGTCTTCTTATTCTGTCATACAATGTGCTGATTTACAGTAAGTTATCTTTGCAGGATCTAACTGGAAGTTATACATTCTGTTCAGAAACTGACAAAGATTCATTCATGCATCTGCAGAGCTGTTATCTGTTTTTGTTGACTATGTGTCCATGGAGACAGGCTGTCTGCAGATGCAAGCAATTAATCTTTTGTTTTTTGTTTTTTTGTAGACGTCTTTATTGAATTATCACTTGTGACATAGGCAAATTTACATTCATATAAAAGTAATCAAACTATAATTAACATAAACATTATATTTCACATATATTGCTATAAATCACATAACCAAAGCAACATTACATAAATTATTCAATTCCTGCCATTTTTAAATGAGAAACATCTTTATTAAACCATCACTTATTACATAGGCAATTATACATTTATTTAAATGAAAACAAACCACACCGACACAACCCTTGTTGCAAGCATTTTATGTCACAAACCATGCTGACACACTCCCAGTTGTAAACATTTTACATCACTTATAATCTACCCAATATTTTTCTGTCAAACACTGCATAGTTCATTTAAGTCCTGCGGCCTTTTAAACCTCATTCCTATGTTGTATGTATTGTTCCCACACTTCCCATTTTTTCCTATGTAGTTTGCTCCTACCCCTTTCTAAAGATCTCAATTCCAGTAGTTTTACCTCTGCTACTATATTGACTATTTCTGTTGTAGATGGTTTAGATTTTGATTTTCATTTTCTAGTAATTGCTTTTTTGGCAGCCACCATTATTAGACACAGCAAGGCCTTGCCATGTCTAGGGAATTCTAATTCTGCATCATAGCTCAGAAAAAAATCATCTCCTTCATCAGACTAATCTGCCCACCCAGCGTCTTGAGAGTTCTGAGCTTTATTTGCTGAGGGAAATGCAAAATTTAAAGGTACAAGGGAGAGCAGTTCAGTGAAAAATAAAGTATGAAATCATTGAAAGTGAATAAGAGAAATCAGCTTCCTTAGTTGCCTTAATACTTTAGTGCATTTAATAGAACAGGGTATATTTTAGTTTTCTTTAAAGATAGCCACTGCACTTTTTTCTTCAGTGAAAAATAAAGTATGAAATCATTGAAAGTGAATAAGAGAAATCAGCTTCCTTAGTAGCCTTAATACTTTAGCGCATTTAATAGAACAGGGTATATTTTAGTTTTCTTTAAAGATAGCCACTGCACTTTTTTCTTTAGGGCTAAAAGTTAATGTTTTCAGAAAGAATACAAGCTATTTTTCAAATATGCGAGGGGAACAGAGATAAAAAAAGAACACATACACCAATCAATGTAAGTGGGAACACAGGCTATAACATGTGCTTTAGCGTGGGTAACCTTCATTTTAGGTTAGGTAATGCCTGTAGGTGCAGCTGTTAATTTGGATCAATTGTTCCAGTCTGGAGAGTTAAACTTAATTTTTTGAAGATGTACATAGTTCTGTGTGTTTGTTCAAAGTTAATTGGTTATAGGGGTGTTATGAAAATGTATATAGTTTTTTTTGTTTGGGGTTTTCATTAAAACAAAAAGTCTTGAAAATATGGCATATGTTGAAATGGAGATGACAATAAATAACTGTATAAAAGTTCAGCCTGCCAAACTTATTGTGTTCATGTAACAGAAATGTTGGAAATACACATTCAAAAACTGTCATGTATAATAGGTGAGAACAATAACTTTTTATTATAATAGCTACACAGTCCATATTATCTAGGAACATAAATGTCCTTACAGGTATAAAAAAAAAGGAAAGAGTATTGAGCTATATTATGAAATGCAAAGTGCGAATAACAATGCTGTTGGAGACACATTTGGAAATATATAAACATGTGAATTTGACAAAGAAAGGATTTGTGGTGAATATTCAGTAGACTATCAAGGACAAAGGACAAAGGGAGTAATTATACAAATTGCTAGATGGGTTCAAATAGTGATAGAAGAGGCAAAAAGACAATAAAGGTAGATTTGTGGTAATAAAGAGCTACTGGCAGGGGAGGAGGATTATACTGGCATGTATTTATATTCCACCAAAAACAGCTATTGTGAAGCTTAAGAAAATTTTGGGAGGGATAATCAGCTTTCAGCAGGGAATATTACTTGCAGGTGGGGACTGGAACTTGATTTGCAACAGTGAATATGTGCATGGGGACCTAAAAGTGAAAATATAACTAAAGAAGGTAGATTTCTAGAGAAATGTATGAAAATATTTCATACGGAAGACATGAATTCAGGAGTTGGAACCTGGAGAGAATTTACATAACTGGCCTACACTGGATAGAAATTATATTTCACAGGAAAAGGGGCATTTAATTGAAAGCTTTGACACACATCTAATAACTATTTCAGATCATGCACTAATAACATCTAAGATAAAGATGCAGTGTACTGAAGTAAAAGTGAGACATTTGTGGTTTCCCTTTAACATATTAAGAAAGGAATTTAAGGAGTAGGTTGTGGAAATTATTCAAGACTTATTAGGAAAGACAGAAATTTCATCAGAAGTTATAGCTAGTGAGTGGGATAAAATGCAAATGGAGTTTAAAACTAGGGTAGAAATAAAAGAGAAAGAGATATGATTAAGAAGTAATAAGAATTATTTAAAGGGGGTGACAAAGGTTAAAGTATTGCAGAATAAGGGGAATTTCACAGAACAAAAACAGGCACGACTACAGAGTGATAAAAAAGGGAGTATCTGGATGATATGCTTGAGCTTAGAAAGATTGCTGTTAACTATTTTTGACAATAACTCCAGAGCACAAAAGCGTTTACCACAATGACTTGGGCAACAGAAAGTAGAAAGAGTTATTGCCAAACTTAGGGAGCGTGTAACAAGAAAAATAACCAAAGAATATGTAGAGTGATTAGAGATATCTCAGAAATTAGATGAAAATGTGTATAAAGCAAAGAAATGTGGAAATCAAGAAAGAGCATAAATGGAAATATTTAAGGAAGACTTAATTATGCCAAGGTTACAGGTAGATGAGGCTCAACAATTACCACTTAGGGTACGAGGAGAGGAATTAAAAACAGTGATGTATAATTCACCTACAGGAATGTCTCCAGGAACAGATGGTGTTCTTGTGGAAGTTTGGAATTTATGAGGGGAAAAATTGATAAAGATCTGGAATGTTTTGTTTAACAGAATTTTAAAAAGAGGAGAAGCACCAGCATCTTGAAAGAAAGATGTGGTTGCTGCAATACTGAAAGACAGCAAAGAGCAGGCAGACCCAACTTCATATAGCTCCATTTCAATTATTGTGGGCAATACATTTTTAATAAGTCTATAGTAGCTAAAAAATGCAAAGGTGTTACCAAAACTGATAGATCTGGATCAATGTGGTTTTGAGGAGGGGAGTCAAACATTTGACAACATTAATAGAACAATGATAATCCAGATGGAAGCAGAATATAAGGAAATACCACTTTTGATGGTGGGTCTTGATGCAGAGAAAGCATTCAACAGAGTAAACTGGGAATTTATGAGTAGGGCAATGGAAGCATTTTGCATTTCCTGACACAATGATAAGGTTAACTAGAAGGCTGTATGAAGGATCAGAGGCAAGAATTAAGGTAGGAAGGTTCCTCTCTGACATGTTGTGTCTGAACAGAGAAACCAGACAGGGGTGTCCACTTTCACCTTTGTTATTTGCTTTATATATAGAGCCTTTGGCAAAGAAAATAAGGGACCTAGAAATTCAAGGATATAATTAGTATAGTAATCAAGAAAAGCTGGCTTTATTTGCAGATGATATTATTTTGTACCTGATAAATCCACAAAAGGACATCTCAATGTTGTGGAACATTTTGAGACAGTTTTAAGTTTTATCGGGATTTGAAATTAATGAAGCAGGCTCATAAGTTCAAGAGACTATGAAGACAAAACAAAAGATATAGCCATAAATTATGTAACCACACATGAACTGATTCAGCAATACCCATATTTATTGGGACACAATTAGATGCAATATTTAGAAGTATGGATTAAAAAGGTTTCTGTTATGGCATCTAAGGATATGTGGGAAGAGACAAAAAGATATTTCAAAAACTAAGAAACTAGAAGCTCTTGTTTATGGATATAGATAGTAAGATACAAGCAGTAAAAATGTTTTAGCTCCATTTATTTTATATACGGGTCAGGCATATTTTTATCAACCAAATAAGTTGTGGGCAACAGTTAATAATGATTTGAAGGAATTTATCTAGGATAAGGTGATTCTTCCAATAGAACAAGGTAGTTTAGGATTACCTGATTTGAAGGGCTATTTTAGAGCTACACAATTAAGATTCATATAAATAACACAAGCAGGAATGGCTATAATTTAAAGTGGAAATGGTGATGATAAAGCAGGAGGGGAAATTCAAGAAGTAATGAGAGTGGGAATTTTGGATGCAGATGCTTAAGAAGAATAATAACAGCCATGCATAATATTACATTCGTAAAATAGCAGAAAGTATTCTAAGAACTAAGCTAACATAGCAATGGAGAAATGAGATTTTGCCCATAGTGATGACTGCAAGTATAGGTAAAGAAAATAGGCAATAAAGGCAAACAAACCAATGTACTGGAAACAAATAACTAAAAAGGGAAATATAATAGAATGGGATGAGGCCAAGAAGGCATTTAGACTGCAGTCTAGAGACTGTCTTTCCTACCAGAGACTGATATCAGAGTATAGGCAAAGACAAAGGGATAGGGGAATCCTAGGTGAAAGACCTGCTCTGGTAGAGTTTTAAGTTGAATCTAGAACAGAAGCTGCTGTTAAAAAAGGATAATTAGTAGGGAATATAAAATATTGCATGATAACTAAAAGAATCAATCAGAGGAGGTCAGAAATGATTGGGAAGTGAGACTTGATAAACAATTTAAAAAAAAATAATGGGAGTAGATATGTATAGCTCTGAAGTATGCTACAAAATCCTGAAGGATTAGGATTTTTGCTTGGATGTGACTGTATAGGTATTTTATAGCCCAAGCACACTTCAAAGAATTTTTGCCTCAGGTAGATGTGAAATGCTGGAGGTGTGATGGTGAAGGAAGAGGTAACTGGGAACATGTTTTTGGAAGTTTAATAAGTTGGCAGATTTTAAATATTCTCTACACAGTACTCTGTCAAAAGTATTTGGTGAGAAAATGCCTGTAACTAAGGAAATGATTTTGAGCTTGGACATTAGATCTGAATTGCCTAAACATTGTTAGGTTTAATTCTGATGGCTGCCAAAAAAGCAATTACTAAAAAATGAAAATCAAAGTCTAAACCAACTGTATTTGAAGTACTGAATATTGTAACAGGGATAAAAGAACTGGAAAGTAAATCTTTAGGAAAGGGAAGGAGCAAATTACATAGAAATAAATGGAAATTGTTGAAACAATACTTGCAGGGTAATGTTCAGCAGGAGGAGTGAGGTTTAAGGAAAGGCAGGAATTGAGCAATTTATGAAATGTTAGACTGATGACAGTTATAAAAAAGAATATATGTGATGTATAATGTATGTAAGTAGAAATATGTTAAGATGGTTTGTTTTCTATTATATTATATCTCAGTTTAAGTGATGTTTAAACAAGAGGTGAGCATAAGTTACAAGTAGGTTCAGTAAACAAAGTGTTTATGCTGGGTGACTGTTAAATGTACAATCACAGGTAGCAAATTATAGTTTAGTTGTGTATGAATGCTACTCTGAATGTCAAGTAGGTTTTTAGACTTTGGGTATTACGTTACACTGATTCCAGGTTAAGGTGCTAGCACAGGTAAGCTGTGATTGCCTTAGTGCAGTATAGTGAATGATGAAGGGGGGATGAAGAGGATAGGAACTATAACTGGTAATGAGCTCCTCTTAGTATGAGTGCCAGCTTAGGAAATCCCATTAATAAGAGTCTGCAAAGTAAAGAAGTAAGAAAGAGGCCAGTCCTCTGCTGACTGCTAGTTATTCGTTTTTTTTTTAGAGAAGAGAGCAGTGGTTTTCCCTTTGAGGTGTAGGAATATTAAACAGACAAATGCTAGTTGCAAAGCAGATCTATTCTTTGGTGGCGTGGATGCAATTAGTGGGAGGTCATATTCTAGCTGGGGAAAGACTACGGCTTTTCCTATTGTATTCCTTTAGTCAGGGACTAATAGGTACAGATTTTATTTGAAAAGAGCTTTGTTAACTTTAGTATTAATCTGATGTGTCATTAGAAATTCCATGTTTGATCAAGCTAATACCTGCATATCTGAAGTGACTTGTTGTTTCAAGAGTACTGTTATCTTTAGTGATGTGCCATTTGAATGATACAGATTTTAGCTTGTGTGTTGCTCCAAAGATCGTAGTCTTTGTATTAGCTGTGTTTAGTATTAAATGGTTATTCTGAAGCCAGGATGTTAATGTGAAAGAACTTGCTCTAGTGTGTGTTTTATAATGTTGGAGTTTGAGCTAGATCTGTAAATGACTGTGTAGTCACTGTAAAACAATATAATGTTATGTAGGTATTTTGATGGGAGTTAATTAGAAAAAAGTAAGACTAAAAGTGGGGCTAGAAGAAAGCATTGAGGAATTTCATTTTTGGCTGGTTCATATTCAAAGAATGGGGATCTGATTATTACTTTGAATTGTCTGCTGATAAGGTAATTTTTAAACCATGTTATTGCTATGGGGCTGAAGTCTGCATATATTAAAGCAGTTTGTAGAAGTGAGTCATCAACAAAATCTAAGGATTTGGTCAAATCTGTGAAAATAGCTTCAGTGCAGTTGCCATTGTCCATATTTAGAACAATGTAATCCGTTAGGATCCAAAATGCAGCCATGATGCTCCCGCCTTGCCAAACGCCATACTCATGTGGAGACACCACACAGTATTTTAGGTAGGCAGATGGTTGTAGTAGACCATTTTATCTAGTACCCGACCTAAACTGGGAAGAATGAGAGAGGTCTGACATTATCTGGGGACTTGTGTTTATGGTTTTATGGTGTAGAGAAGGTATTTTTATAAATAGAAAGGTTCATGTTTTGTCAGAGAGAGAGAGAGAGAGAGAGGTTGTATATGTGTTCCAGTGGTTGAATTAAGTGTTCTCTACAAAGACTGGTGAACCTTGAAGGCAGATTGTCTGCAGCCATGAGGGCACTGGATGCGATTTTTTTTCCAGTTGGTATTCAATCTCTTTAGAATACACAGAATATGAATGCTTGGAATTACAGGTTTCATGAATGTGGGCTGAGTTGAATTCATTTATTATGTTTTGGTGTGAGTCATTTTAAATGCATTTGGGTGTGTCTGTTAAGCTTGAATAGCTCTTTGCTTTGTGGCACAGTGGGTTGTTCACATGGCTACAGAAAGACTTTGGGTTGCTTAACAGAAAGGATTATTGTTTTGAGTAATTTACATCTTCTTTTAATAAAGACTTTGTGATGCCAACAATAAAGGAGTCAAGTTGTTTAACTTTGTTTCTTTTGCTTTGTTTCTTATGTTTTTTTTTTACAATTCCAGCATTATTAAAACAGAGTGATGGGGTTTGTTACAGTATTTTGGAAGAGATGTGGCTTCTGTGGACTTTTTTCAACATTGCCAAAGCCTAGAAGTAATGAGAGGAATGAATTTAAGTGAATCGGTGTGTGTTTTGTGGTAGAGACGGATTTTGCTGTGCTATTACCCTTTGTGTGGGTATGGCGGGACTGTGGCAGTTAAATCACAGATATGGGTTTTGTTGCTTGATACGTTGCTATAGTAGCTAGAAGACGTTTGTTTAAAAATAAAAAAGTATAGGTGTTGCAGTATAATATTAAATTGTATGGAATGCCGTGGATCATGGTGTTTAAATTTGAGAGGTATTGAAGGTTGAGGTGATATTCAAAGTATAGGAGTACAATATATATTAGGCCCATAAACAGGATAAGGGGCTTCATTACTGGATAAGTAAGAAGCTTTTAGGTACTGGGAAGATTAAGTGGAGAAATGCAAATTGGAGAAATTATTTGTCTGGAATTAATGTGCATTTAATTATTTTGTCTTTATACTTGCATTCTGAGATATAAATGATTAATGGATGTGATATTAGTGTTTTATTTGTAGTTACTACTCATTCTGAGGTGTTTAGTGGTTGATGTTGTTATAGGAAATGATGTGGCTTTAAGGGGGTGTACTGATAACTGAAAAAGGGTGAAGGATTAGGAGTGTGGTAGGAAAGGGAGTAAAGTGGCCCACAACTCCAGGATCAGCATGAGTAAATCGATCTGCACAGCAGTAGTACTTAGAACGTCCACAAGGTACTACAGTGCCAGGTAAGAAAATCAAATGCACAAGTATGAATGTAAGGGAAAACTAGCAGTTATGGGCAAGTATGCAGAAACTGGTGGTGTGTAGAACAGTAAGGTTGAAAATCATGCTTGTAACTAAATGGAGGCATCGGCTAGAACTGAAAATATGGAATACTGTCAGCAGATCGAAGGCAGTTTTGGGGACTGCTGTTTCAATGAAAAATGTTTGCCAAAATCACTTTCGCCAGTGCAGAATTTCCTTTTCTCCACTGTTGTCTCATCTCGGAGTAGGTATATAGTTCAGGGGAGTGAGGGGAGTCCTCCCAAATGGGGGTGCAGGGGGCTTGCCCCTCCTAGAAAAAGATTTACTTTGAGTTTTACCAAAAAAGCTTTCAGTGAAATATTTTTAGTTTTTGATCTCGCAGAGGAAAATGTTGATAAATCGAAATAATTCCAAAAATAAGGAATCCAGTGCTGCTGGGGGCATTGTGGAAGAAAGTTACTTAACTAGCCATCTACAAGAAGTAAGCTGGCCAATGAGATAAGCAGGACACATCAGATGGAAAATGGCAGAGTATGAGAACAAGGTTTACAGCACTGTACTGATCAGCTATGGCATGTATAAGTTACTAAAATTGTAAAGGTTGTACTGCAGCACACTGGAAAGGAGGGAATGTTACACAGGAGGCAAACTCTGATATGTGGTAATACCTCCATAGCAGTCTTGATGGAAGGGCATTTTACACAGTAGGGTAGGAACTGTATGCAAACCGGCAAGAGAGGTAAAGTCGGTATGCCTCCATTGAAATCAAGTGACATGTACAATGGTGATTTTGACCTAAAACAGGAAAGAAAAGGGAAAATTTAAGTGAGAAGCAGTAAAAACGTGAAACAGTAACAAGGTACTTAACAACACTTTAAGATTTGCAGAACATTGAGGAAGAGACTAGCAAACTTTGAAAAGTGCACTAAAATGAAAATCAGACCATTAGTGGGGAATGCAATAACAACTACAAGAAATATTACTTCATGGAAACTATATCATAATTTGCATAGCAAGATGAATGATGAAGTGACAAAAATCATGATTTTATTTACATGGAATGCCAGTTAATCATAGTTGATTTATCTGTATAAACTACAGTAAGAGAATCCCTGGCTGCTTATACGCAACTGAACTTTTCCCATGTGTACAGAGGAATCATATCTCCTTGGTAATTACAGACCTGTTTACTGTTTTCCTCCCAGTGGAAACGTTTCTGAAATAGAAGTGTATACTTTTCTTTCAGAATACATTCGTAAATGTGTATTTTCCCAGCCCAGCATGGCTTCTAGAGTCCCATAACATGTATATTACTTAGCATCCCCTCTTGCCAGGTTAACCTTTGAAATCTCTAAGCCTGCTAAGTAAAACTGCGATGCTGGTTTTATGAATTAACTTTGCTTGATAGATGAGAAAAACTTGGTCTACCCAGTCCGTCCAAAAAATAAATAGATGTTAATTTGTATTGATTCACACTTGTCTGTTGTTTGCTTGTATTTTACTAAGTTTGGCCTCTAGTATACTTGGTTTCTCATAAGAAGTATTTGCATTCTCATGAAATCCACTTTTGCTTAGGGGCACGACTGTCACTCTGCCTTCATCTGTAGTTCCTTTAACTGCAGTATTTTTGTCGTGTGCTTTTCTTATCAACCGCAACTATAGTCTAGGCTGCAGCTGCCAGCTCTGTGCTGACTACCTAATCAAGTCACATTCTTCTTTCTTCCTATATCAGTACTTCTTTGTTATTAAAATGTTGTCCCATGTTCAATACTTAATCCTTCCTCTTCTGTTCTTACCACTATATCTAACCTTCCTTAGTCAACTTCTACAAGACAATTCTAAAATAAAATCAGCTCTATTACATCATACCTCACCACACAATTTACACATACCCCCCATAGTGTCTTAAGCACAGATATTACTTTCTTAATGCTCCCACCGAACTATAATCCTCCTGCTGCCACTCACACTCAACATTTCTCCCACGCTTCTCTTTTTTCATCTCTTCTTCTTTACTGTTAATAAGTAGTGAGATCAACAGTTTATGCTTCTTGTACACACAGGCTGGGATTCAGAAAACTTTGTTAAGTCGGTGCATAGTGGAGAACAAGCAGAGTTGAGGTATAGTGCAACATGACCCAATAGTAATTAAGTATACAATAGGAGAAATGATGCTTGAGTAGGCTTGAATAAGTAGTCAATTCACTGTCAAGAAGAGAGCAACTCACACAAAGACCTGGACTGTGCCACAGAGGGTCTCATGACCACAAGGATCAGGTAGCATATATGTAGCAGTCTGATGATGATGCATGTGAGTGCAATAATCTGCTGCTTCGGAAACAGCTGGTGACCCAGGTAAGGGGTGCACAGTAAAATCTCTACTGTGTTTATATTATAATTGGGAAGGAAACTGATGTTTAGGTCAGGCAGAAAGAGGGTAGAGCAAGCAGAGGAAAACAGTGAAGGGCAAGTGGAAGGTAAAAGTGGTATGGTGGTGGAAGACCAAGGATATTGTTTTGTGGGGGACATATGCCCATTTTGTTATATTTCCAAGAAGGATAGAGGGGAAAGGTGTGGGTAGAAGGAAGGGTATAGGGATGGCAGCAGGGACAAGCAAACCAACACAAAAGACAGATAAATCCAACATGGGAGGAGCTGACACAAATATGGGTGAATATGTGTGGCCACAAAGGAGAGGCACAGACAGAGAGAGTAAAATTGGTGGTGCAGAGGCCTGAACTACAAAGTAGGGCAGGTAATGAAACACAGGTAAGGTGAACACTATGGTGGGGGATGGGGGGCAGGGGGACATCTAACTGGCAAGCTGTGCAGTGCCACACCCAACTAGAAGACAGTCAACTCCATGACTTTCCTCATGGTTAGATCCAACAACTGCTGGCCCACTGATCAACACAAGGCAGTTGTGCAACTCTGCAAGTCACATGAGGACACACTTCATGCTTCCAATACAGGTGTCCAGCCATTAGTCCATCCAGCCACTCACCAGGTATTCCTCCTCCTGCAGTAGGGTACTCTGGTGATGTCCACCAGTGGGGAGACTACAGTCCCCCACTGGAGACACTGCTCAAGAGGGCACCAGTGAGCCCTCCAGCCCCCCCACCCACTTTATGACCTTAATCACCCTGCATAGAGAATAGACTGGAAACTGATGGGTATCCAGCAGGAGGTGATGATGAAGCAGGTGGGCAGTGTGTCAGCCACTACCATACCTCATCCTGTGTTGCAGAGCATTTGATAAAATATGAATGTGAATGGAGAAAAACAAAACAACAAAAGACAAATAAAAAAAGTCAGAGATAAAGAGGAAAAAAGCAAAAACAGTCATCAGTAAATGTGCATAATTCATACATCTAAGAAAAACATTGAATCAGTCATTCTCCCCAAAACAGTTATAGTCATGTGTTTTAGTTAAATATGACAAGATCTTAGATCTCAGATTAAAATGATTTGTTTCATTTTGCATCTCTAAGAGAAAATTATTCCAGTTAACTCGGGCAGTTTTAATGAAACATCTTTCACCTAGATCTTCAACTAATAGCATGTTTTCAAAGGTGAAAACAACTTGAGTTATTGAGAAGAGTGCAAGTACTGGAGTTCAAACTGAGGTTTGGGTGACTGATGGAGTGGCAGGGAGGATGGGTGTGCCCATCTTAAAGGGAAAAGTGACATGTAGGTGGGGCATGCACACCAATAGGAGCTTCCTTGCAGAAGCCAAGAAGCCAATTGTAATGTGATTGGCAAAAAGGGCAGGTCCACTTGCTGACAGTTGCCCCATGCGGAATTGTGGAGATGGTGCAGCATAGTCTGCTCACTGCATGTCCCCTGAGGCTAGCCAAGCAAACATACCAGGGAGGAATGCGGTATGCCTTAAGTAGAAATCCCCCAGCTTATGGTTGGACAGCATGACCACCCAGGATACCCTTAATGTCCTTGTGGGCCCTGGCTAAACTCAGTAATAGTTCAGGGGAGTGACTGAAGTGTCTGGTAGCATGGATGTGAGGTACTGGAATGGCTGTAAGGATGACACCAGGTAAGAAAAAAAGGAGGGGAAAAAAAGGTAATATGTTACAGAGTCAGAGGCACAAGGTATTTCAGATGACACAGTTGACAGAGTTGGGTATTTCAAAGATCATGGAGTAATTCTGGGGCTGGACTGTATGGTCTGCATTGGAAATAAAAGACAATTTGAGCAATTTTATTAGTATTAATTGCAAGCTTGTTGCAGTTCACACTCTGTTCCAGAGTTTGTAGAAGTCTGTTTGCAACCCCTTTTTAGCCCATTGACCCTGACATTTCTTATTTAAGGAGGATCAAGTCTTTACAAATGTTTATTTGGGTTACATAAAGACTGAAAATTAGCTCATTAATAAAAAAATGAAGGGAGGATATGGCCAGGTACAGAGACCTGTGGAACTACTGGCATTGGCAGCATCCATTTATTGCAAAAAATATGCAGTTAGCAATACCGGACAATAAACACCTTTATATTGTACTTAAAAAAAGTAAGAACTTTAGCTGTAATGAGAGCAACAACTTGAACAATGTTCAAAAATTCATCAATGGACAATGTTTGTTTGTTTGTTTTTTAAGTTAGTATATGTTTTGTTTCAGTAAATATCTACTGCATAACCTGCTAAACTCATAAATCATTAATGTCCACACCAGGGCTGATCCAGCACTAGGAGACCTAGGCAGTCAGCTAGGGCCCAATGGCTTGGGGGCCCACTAGCCGTGGACGGGGGGGCACTGGCAAGGAGTCTGCCACAAAAACTTACATTTCTTCTTTAAGAATGCATTCTGCGAGCATTACATTTTTTTCATTAAGGATGCATGCGGAGTGCATCCTTAGTAGTGTCTGTATATGCATTTTTAGTATAATGCATGCACATTTAAACAGAAACACAGTGCATGATTTTTAAGAAACAAACATGGGAGTTATGCTGTTGCCATTCCAGACTAACACAGAGAATGAGTTATTCATGGAACTGTAGGTTAGTGGAAATGTGTGTGTTTGGGATACTATGCCCCAGTTAGGGATGGCAGGCTGGTTAACTCATTCAGGCTCAAACCCTGTATCTTCAATACAGAACACTAGAGTCTGAGTCCTCTACACCAACTGCCATCAACAATTGCATTTCAAGGACTGTTAAGTTTCAGTGTATTTTCAAAGAAAGTTACGTTTCTGTTCATTTACAGTGTTTAGTTCTGGTATATTTTCAAACAATGTTGAGCTTCTATGCGTCTTCAAAGAATGTTGAGCTTCTGTGCATGTTCAGGGAATGTTGACTTTCTGTGCATTTTCAAGGAATGTTGAGTTTCAAGGGAAGAGAAGTTTACTGCTATTCATGCTCTGTTTTCAGCGTGTAACTGTATTATTTAGCAAATGGCCATCATCAGTATTTATGCTATAAATGTTATAAGCAGTGTTAGTAGCACAACAGATAGCAAACTTACCTTTACTGTGGATTGCTGTGAGTTCTACTCCCCCCCACCATGTACATGGAGTGCTGATATTGCAGTTCCTCCTTTAAGGGGATGGGGTGCTGCACTCCTAAATGTGTCCTCCTTCAGATAAGATGCCTAGTAAATATGAACTTGTTACCATATTGACAGCCACTCCCTACTGCAATATTGCCACCTTAACAATTTTTGAATGCAATATGGGCAGTTTATTCTTCAAGGGCAGCAGGCACTGAATTTGTACATGAAACACTGAAATGTAAAGTTGTTTGCCAGCAGCAGCCTCTTCATTAGTTATAGATCTCTATGATATGGAATTATTCATATAACTATTACTTTTGCAGAGATTGTGTATTGAAATTAGTGGATTGTATTTGAGTAGTTTTTTGTGGTTGAAATGTTTTGTAATGGGTAGTTTCATCCTTATTGGGTCATACATTTTGTTTCTTTGCTTACTGGAAAAAAGATCAAATCTACAAACTTAAAACACTCTAACAAGTAGTGCTGTATTATACAAGAAATATAATTTAATACAATCAAGATGGTACATCAAAGAGCACATGCATGTACAGTATATATGGTTGAAAAATGTGTGCAAAGGGTCTATGGTTTGAAAACAGGCCAAAAGTAAATAATCTGCCACTGGGGCCAAATGTAAACTTTATAAACCACTGGCCAAATGCAGATTCTTTTAATGTCAGTTTCAATACCATTTCGATGAATGTGAGTTTTACGAGCAGAGAAGCTTACTGGTCATACTAAGTCTGTTTTCATTGTAAGACTATATTGTTATGTTTGACAAATGGCTATCAGTTTTTGTGATATATAAAATTGAAATAAAAGTTTTAAATATCTCTAATCACTGTAGAAGTAAAGAAGAAAATAATATGCACATTGACAGGTTTAGACAATATCTATGGTAACTGGGGGGAAATAGCCAAGTAATGGGACACTGGACTGGCTTGAGGGGCCTGATCCATTACCCTACCAAGGGCCCCACTTGACCATGATCCGGATCTGATCTACACTAATACTTCCCCACTGTTGAATAGACTGGCTCCTGACTGAAATGACAGCACCAGAAATGCCAAGCGCCAATACTACAAAAAAAAAAAATAGGCTGAAAATGAGAATCCTGAATATCACTCTTCCCCTTTAAGCTTTATTTTTGCCAGGGGTGGCAAGCCTTTCTGCACCCCCAGAACTTCTCCGAGATTGCCATCTTGGACTTAATATATGTAAGTCCATTTTTTTGGTCATTCATTCTCAACATTTCAGACTGAACAAGAACTCGCACCATTTTGTACTTATGCTATCTGCTGAGATAGTGAAAAAACACTCCCTAAATGACATCAGCTCTGAGATGATACTGAAGAGTATTTGTAAGAATTGTCTGGTATTTCATTGTTAAATCAATTGCAATGGTGGAATAACCTACCATTATGGGGGCCTCCCAGTAACTGCTTCATTTATATTAAATGATCAAAAAATGCAATAACATCATACACAGACATACAGACACATGCCTTCTATTTCGAGTCATGTGAGTGAAGAGCTTGGCATTTTCTCAATCTCTACTAGTGTCAGCCTTTTTCTCCATCAGAGAATAAGAAAGGAATTTTGAGTTGTTTAGTCATATGCACCCCCTTCCTTACAGCTTTGGCTGTATTATCTTGTTGTTAAACCTGACTCAATGATGTTATATAAACAGGAAGAAAACACCTCTGTGCTGATCCAATTGCCATCCTCTTTTTTATTAGTATCATTAGATTTTTAATCACCCTCCCACATTGCTGACCTCAGCTCCCAGTTCCAGGTACCTTCTGACTCATTAATGTCATCCTTCTAGTGTAGCTATGTTCTCCTAGTCTCTTTACAGGAAGGCCAATCATGAGTTTTTACTGTAATGAGACACAATACTGGCCTCTGGCTTCTTCCGTGGGGCAGTTCTACAGTAACAACATATCTGGTTTTACCTCATGATCTTGGACTGATGTCCACTAGCCACTAGGAACATTAGCTCCAAGATAACCTTCCATAATTCATCTTCCATTTTATTTTACAATACAAGGAAAAATCTTGAAAAAAAATGACATTTTCTATAACATCTCACTTGGCACACTTTTCTTGAAGTATTTATGTTTCCAAAGCCTTTTACTTTCCTTATATCTTCATATATTCCTTGAAAGTTATTTTTAAGCATTTCATCTTATATTTTCACCAAGCCTCCTGCTTGCTTTTCACTTTATGCTGTCTACTTGTGGGCAGAATTACAGCCTGTCCCTTAAATATTGAAAAATTGTCCTAATTGTACTTGTATTCATGTTTATCACCTTTGCATTTTAGCTGCATGCATCATTTCATCACATTCAACTGTTTACATGTTTTCAGTATAAACACCTGGCCTACATCTTTGTAAATATTCATCTCCTCAGCACGTTCTATAAATAAGTGAGTTGCTTCTATGTGAAAATATTTTACTTGCGCATTTTCTTTCTTTTTCACTTTTGTATTTTAATTCACATTTATTTATTTATTTTACTGAATTTATGTTTTGTTGATGTGATTGTCCACCTAGGCTGAGTTCCATTTTCAGTAAAGTCTCAGGGAGAAAAGCTCTACAAAGAAGCTCATGATGAGGTCTCCAGTCATAACCAGTTTATTACATTTGAGACTTGGATGCCAAGAAATTTCCCTTAACAGTGAAGCTCAAGCGGTAAATATTGATGTCCATGTTGAGAATAGATAATACAAGGTTATGATCAGAGATCTGATCATAGTTCCTTATAGTGCATGTAGCCTTATTTGTTACATGTACTACCACCTACATAAAAAAAGGGAAAATATAGAAGAGCAGTTTTTTTTCCATTTTTGGAAGCTGGTAAAGCACTTGGCAAGCACTGTCAAACAGACAGTAGCATACCTCCCAATTTTATTGCTTAAAACTTCTGAACAAATCTAAAAATAATGGAATTATAAAGGATCAAAATCATGGACATTTTTTTAATATAGCTCAAATATGTATAACAACAGGTTTTGCATCATCGTGCATTTTTTGAATAGTAAAAGGTATAAAATTCTAATGTCTGGAGAGTTGGCCTGCGTCTATTTAATCCTCAAATCTGTTGTGCAATATACATGGGAAGTAAAGGTTTCATAACACACTGAGCTAGATTCTGATGTATTAACACTCACGTGACATCTAATCCCACCTCTGCAAATATTCAGCTAGAGGTATTCAAATTTCTGCTGAATATACTAAATTTCTATACATTGATATGTCAGATCTATTGTTCTTCTGCATTCTCTACCAGTTTACATCAGTCTTCTAATTCCTTGCCTTCTAACTCAAGTACTTTTATACTGTGATCATTGCTTGGTACTTACAGTCAGTTCTAGTTTCTTTTCTGCTTGTCTTTTTTATTTTACCTTGAAAACAAGTAATCTCTGTGGTATCCCCGAAGTCTCAGAACAACCCACTAAAGTGTAGTGGGTCTAAAAACAAAACAGTCTAAGAAACTTCTCTGTGTGGAAGATTTTCAGTCCATATATTTCTAGTTAATCACTGTATATTAATCAGATCAGACAATAGTAGTAGAAGTAACGAACGTAAACTTGTCAAGTCAAAAAGTAATAATAGAAAATATATAATTCTAGAACATTACTAAGTATTTGAAAGTAATCCAAGCAAGGCAGGCCGTCTGTTTCCAGTCGAAAATCCTTTATTAAGTACACAGACACGCGATCCAAGTAAAACAAAAATAGAGTAATAATTTCCTCACAAGCTTTCTAAATATATATATATATATACTTTTTATCAGGCATGAGAGTGGTTTATTGTGCTTTAAAACAAAGTGTTATTGGTACACATGTTAAATTCACATCCCTTCCCCCATCAGTGTGACATTCGAGCTAGTCCTGCCCTTATTTCCAGCCATGTAATATATCGCCTTGGATAAAATCACAGACTTAATAATCTACTTAATAATTTGGTTAAATAAGATGTACCATTAAAGTACATTAAGGCTATATATTATTATGACAGCTACTAGGTAGGGCAGGACCAGCTCGAATGTCACACTGATGGGGGAAGGGATGTGAATTTAACATGTGTACCAATAACACTTTGTTTTACAGCACAATAAACCACTCCCATGCCTGATAAAAAGTATATATATATATATTTAGAAAGCTTGTGAGGAAATTATTACTCTATTTTTGTTTTACTTGGATCGCTTGTCTGTGTACTTAATAAAGGATTTTCGACTGGAAACAGACGGCCTGCCTTGCTTGGATTACTTTTGAATACTTAGTAATGCTGTAGAATTATATATTTTCTATTATTACTTTTTGACTTGACGAGTTTACGTTCACTACTTCTACTACTATTGTCTGATTTGATTAATATACAGTGATTAACTAGAAATATATGGACTGAAAATCTTCCACACAGAGAAGTTTCTTACACTGTTTTATTTTACCTTGCTTACCTTTGTCAGGTCTGCAATGAAGGTTGAAGTATTTGTGGGAATTTCAAGCTTCTTGGTCAGATTTTCATTAGTCAGTATAAATACCACCCCAAGTCTTCATTAAGAAAGGATTGTACAATGGGATCTACCTGATCAAAATGCATCTGTCCTTTCAATTATTTTGTGGACAGCAGGCATATTCAGGTAGAAAAAATCAAACTCTGTGCCCTTGCCTGCTCGTTAAAATTCCAGAGCCTTAATCCTCTGAGCTACCAGACCTTTACATGTCTTCATTTTCTGATAAATCACTGAAGTTTATTAAAGTTGGCAGTCAGTAATGCCAATTATTAGAGTTTCATATTTTTGTTGTTCAAATGTTCAGAAAAAGCATTTTGATGCAAAAACTATTCTGCTAACGTTTTAAGTGAATTAGAGAACTCCTTCACGTAGCCATATATAATTGTCCTTGATCCTGCTTAATATCCCATCTCTTAATTACATTATTAACATTATCTGCTCTACCAACATCCTTCTCTCACGACCATTTCTTAGATTACTAGGCACTAATCACAAGATCTATTATCTACTTCACAGTCCCCCCCTGTCCACCTTAGGAATGCGTACTAACTCTACCCCTGCCCCTAACCCTAATGTGCAGTTTACTTTACAAAAAGCCCTTTCAATAACACTATCACTATCCAGAAAAGTTTGAGCTGAATGTGTGCAAGGGTTATGTGTAATGCATCAGAAAAGGAAATTTTTTACCTTTTTCGAAATACTGTGTCTATCGGTTTGGTGTGCTGTCACTATAGTTAAGATCAGTTTGTTTTGGTAAATGTCTTTGTGTCACTCATTAAACATTTTTTGTCATTCATTATATAATCATTTAACGATCACAGTTTAACCATGGTTATAACATTCAAAACTTATAAGTGCATCATTTAAAATCCTGCACATCCCAAAATGTATTTAAATCCTGGAATTCGTTATTGTAATCAGACGTTCCCTTCTGAGTGCTGCCCATAAATCTCAACTCTCCCTATTTTCGCAGTGTGCCCCTGATTTTGCTTCAAATGTTTGCCGTATCCATCATAATATTTTTGATTTTCTGGCAAACCACTCATGTTGACAGTCAGTCCGTAGTGCCAGTCATTAGAGTTTTCTACTTCTTATTGTTCAAAAATGCACACTGACGCAAAACATGCTCTATTAACTTTTGAAGGAATTACAGTAATATTTAAAAATTGTTCCTGATACCCCCACACACACACACACACTTGTTATTTTTGGCTTTGTGTAAAATTCTTGACTTGTCTAAAATGCTTGACCAAATAAGCTGAAAGGTATGATTCTCTCCCCAAAACATTCAGATCTAAATTATTGTAATTGTGTTATTTCAGCAAACCAGAGGCAGAGTACTAGACGGTTCATATTGCTGCATTTGCTTGGTACAGTCTTTGCCTTTATCAGTGCTGTTTTCCTTGGAGGAGAAAACTGACATGTATTTGTTCAGAGTTTCAGTAGCTCAACAGCTAGCGCCCTCACCTTTAGTATAAAAGGCTGAGGGTTCTATTCCCACTTCAAGTGCTTCGATTAATTTTCCAATATTAATATTGCAGTGCAGCATAAGGAGGGTGCTGCACTCCTGAGCAATCCATCTTTCAGCTGATATGCTAAACCAATGCCCTATCTGCCTGAGTTGTTGGCAGCTCAGATAAATGTAAAAGATCCTACTGCACTTATTAAAAACAGTAGAGAGAGCTGTCAAGTGTCCTGGGTAAATTTACCCTAGTTAGTATGAATATCATCAAAGGTATCCACTGAAAAGAGGCAATTTGTCTAGTGCAGGGAGTCGAACAGGTGGCCCTCAGGTCAAAATCCAGCCCAGCATAGCATTATATCTGGTCCTTGGTATATCCTGCAACAAACTGTTTTGAATGTACAGGTATATGTTGGACATGGTAATGTGGCCCCCCAAACCTTTCCAAGTATGCTTCATAGATGTTTACTAGGCTAATGACCACAGGGATCATTTTGAGCCTACCCCTACATCCCAAATCTCTGACAAATTCTTAGTTTAAATAATAGGCTAACTGCTCTTAACCCTAGCTAATAATTCTAGAATAGAATAAGACGTTGTACTTTGTGTCCATGAGGTGAAGACCTTATCCATTATGCCAGACTCTCCCCATTTAAAGGTGAAAGGCAAATCCTGTACCTTGTGTTTCTAAGACAAACACCTTAACCATTAAGCCAAACCCCACATAAGTGGCTCCTGAACTGTATGGTAAGTGACCCCTGAGCCAAAAAGTTTGGACAGCTTGGAATAGTCAGACCATACCTCTCAACTGTCCTTATTTTCCCAGAATATCCAGATTTTTGCCTCATATTTTGGTCTTTTCCTCATACAATTTGTGGTTTTCTGGCAAATCACTGAGGATTAAATTCTATATATGATGACACACATTTGAGTTACAGACTTTATATCATTCAAAAAATGTATACTAACAAAAAAAATATTATTCTAGCATGCAGTGGTTATCATTGTTCACATCACAGCAAGAGGCTGTCCTTTTCGATTCTCGGCTGGGGTGCCTTTTGTGTAGAGTCTGCATGTCCTCCCTGCATTCACATGGGTTTACTCCTGGTGCTACGGCTTCCTCCCACATTCCAAAGACCTGCATCTGGAGGCTTTCTCCCCGGGCCTCCACTGAAAATGGGCTCTGTCCCAGTCAGACTTTTCCAGTAAAGAAATATTAAATAAATAAAATTCTAAGAGCAATATTTAAAATCTGTCCATATATTTGGGCCTTTGTCCCCAAATATTTTAGGTTGTGTCCAGTTTTCTTGGGCTAAGAAGTTGACAGGTATGAGTGGAACTAACCAAGTCAACAAAAAGTATAAGAAAATAAATTATAGATTCCACTGTATCACAGTAATTTCATTATCTCTTTCTACCCTGACTATTTAATTCATCAGAATCATTATGTGGGTATGGTTACTATATCTCAATGAACATGCTGTTGTAAAGTGATCTGGGAGGTTTTTTCCCCAGAATCCACTTCAAGCTCCCTTTATACGAGTCATGCTAGACATAAGGAAATCATGTTTTAACTTCCATGTAAATGAAATGGCAGTAGTATGAGTCACAGACATTATGCGCAGCTTCTGCAATTTATTTTCATTTTAATTTTTTTGCTTGACTTAGTCTGATTTCTGTTCTCTGGCCTGTAAATGCTCAACAAAATAAACTAGTTAAACAATATGTTTTAAGGTTCCAATTTTTAGCCCAAATGCTGGAAGAACCTCTCCCATATTCTTACTGAGGTGTCAAAACTATGTGTGTAATCCAGGAGCTGTTAACTGATCACTCTTGCTTCAAAGAACTTTAACAGATATTTAAACTACTTTGCTATTCACCAGTTCCTGTAATGAGAGGATGTGTGTTTTATCTTGAATGCTGGCAAAATGTGCTGTGTTTGTTTAAAAAATATTTTCCTTATAATACAGCACAGAACAAAATAACTCCACATTTCTGTTCCTGAATTTGAGTTAATGATGTTCTTTTTTTCTTTCTACTGAGGCAAAGACATCTTTGTACATGCCATTTATGCATTTCTGATGTATTGCTAGATATACCCTTGAGTTATTCAATGTACCATACCAACACTTCATCCAAATCATAATCCTTGAGCATGACAAATTAGTAGGGAGGAGTAGGTTACCATCTACGGTGCTGTGCTTGTAGGGATTCTCTTTCCCTATTTATGTATCTGTTTATCTATCTATCTGTTCATTCGTTCATTCATTCTTTGATCTAAAAAATAAATAAATAAAGTGTCCCTACTAAAAGAAAATCTGCCCACTGAACAATGGGCTCTCCTGGAGGGGTCCATCACATAAAAAAAAAAAAATCATGTTACGTTAGCCTAAACATTGTGAGGTCACAGGAGTAGAGACCTCACAATATTCAAATATAGGTGTGAAGCAGCCTCAGGCAGTTTTCTGTGTATCTGAATCTCTAATTCCTGGCTTTACTAAATGACTATCATAGCAATAAAAAAGAGAGAGATCAAACAAATATTGTGTACAGCAGTTTTGTCTTTGTAATTTGTGTGGGCAGTTGGGATGAGGGGATGGTACACTGAGATAAGTGCTATCACTTTTTTTACAATAATGATGACACAGTGGTCATCCAGATATTTTGGGCATTATTTCTGGCTTTGTGATTTGTTTGGCCAGTTGGGATGAGGGTAATTGTCCTGTGAGAAGTGTTATTACTTTTTCTTATAATAATGTTGACAGTGATCAATCAAATGTTTTGGGCAGCATTTCTGGCTTTGTGATTTGTGTGGGCAGTTGGGCATGAAGGGAATGGTGCACTGAGATAAGTGTTATTACTGTTTTTTATAATAATTTTGGCAGCAATCAAACAGATATTTAGGCTGTATTTTCCGGATTTGTGATTTGTGTGAATTAACTTGGATTGGCATACTTTAATGGGGAGCAACTTGTTTGTGTGGACTATGGAAATGAAATAATCTTACATAGCCATCAGACTTCCTGGCTATAAATGCTGGGTGGGGATGTGGTTGGGGTGGCTGGATGAAAGTAACTAACCTTCTTGTCTTTTCTCAGTTTAAACAGTCACTATCTGGCTTCGAAGGACTAGTACACTGATATGAGAAGTAAAATTAACTACTTAATTGGAAACCTGATATGCACAGACTGAAGAGGTATAATTGCTCCTGCTGTCTTCTATGGAAGAAAATGACTAGCTGCCTCCTGTTGTTTGCTTATTAGTTTGACTTTGCAGAACTAACTTGATTATGCGAAGCAATGTACAATAATTTAAAGTGAGGCAACCATTTGTTTGGAACACTGGTCTCGCTCGAAAGGCCAAAGAACTTTAACATAAGCCTCTGGAACAGGAAAGCCTGCAGCCAGTCCTCCTTCCTTGTCTTTAGCCTCCTGAAGGATATACCCCTTGCTACCCCATCCTTTTCACCTGTGGAGTCTTTAACCTGGCTATCTGCTGATACTTCTAACTCTGCCCACTAGGTGGCGATATACAACAGGCTTTGTGCCCTTACTCTCTTTCTTATTTTCTCACAAAGTCCCTGCTCATTGAATGTCCTTTTCCTTTTGCTCCCTTCACATACCTTCCCTAGGAGCACAACTTCTCCTACTTCTATTTTCCCCTCTATTTCTAGGTTGTACCTCCTCTTCTCCTAACTATTATACTGTTTAGTGCTTTTTAGTTCCACTCTCCTCTCTAACCTACTCCCCTTTCTGCTTTGCTAACAGCTACCTGCCTGCTTTGCTACCTCTCCCTATATCCTGCTGCTCACTGATTGTCTCCGATCTCTCTGTCTCTACTTGCTCTGGCCCCGCTCCGCTCCCCTCCCTACCCCCAATTCCCACCCACCCCCAGGGGTCCTACACTTATACTTCACTAGACACTCCCCCTATCTCACCCAACCAACCCCCAGCAATCACTATCTCTACTACTGCCTCCCATTCTTTTTCATCACCTACTTATCTCCAACTCTTTTCTCGCCTATTTCTACACTCTCCTTTCTCCTGGCCTTGCCATACTGCGTACTCCTATTCTATAGTACCTAACTGTAAACTATAACCTCTGCCTATCTCCTCTTTCTCCGTTTTTCTCTTCATCTTTTCTCCGTTCACTCTGATTTCCTTTCTCTATAAGCTAGCTCATCTCTACTTGTTCTTAAACTCACATTCTCTTACTAGCTATATTCACCTGTCACTTACTCAATATCATGTCTCCTATACTCAAAGCTTACTTCACATTTATCCTACTCCTTACCACTACTATAGCCTCCCTATCCATACCCTATTATTGTACCTTCTTTGAAAATATCACTCTACATGAGCAAAACCTTCACCTCCAACAAACTTTACCAACCTCTTTTTTCAATACCCTCACTCATAGTAACATAACCTGTACCTCTAACTTTCTACTTCCTAAATACCACAGAACAACTCATATATCATGCTACCTCAACAAAAAGAATCTATACAACTCACCAAAATCCCTTAAATTCCATTTTAGTTCCCAGCACAAGCTCCTCCTACATGGAGATATTCATCCTAACCCAGGTCCCGATACTAATAATAATTTTAATCTAAATAATAATACTTCACGGATAACATCATCATGTACTAAAACAGCCAACTCCTTACTCATAGCACAACTTAATATAAGAAGTTTAAATAACAAAATTCATCACCTCCATTCACTACTTGACTTACATGCATTTGACATACTATGTCTTACCGAAACTTGGCTAAAGCCCTCTATTCAAGATCAGGAAATTACCCCTCCTGGCTATAATATACTTAGACGTGACCGCATAAGGAAGAAAGGTGGAGGCATTGCTATTATCTATAAATCTAATCTCCAAATCACCCTCTATAACGAACTTCCATCACTAGACTCCAAAGCTGAAATATTATCTATCAAGCTAAACATTAACAACAATAAATCGATTTATCTAATTTGTATGTACCTTCCCCCTGGAAATAATACTCACATTCTAGAAAACTTACTTAGTTCACTTTCTAACCAACTACCTCAGGAAACCATAATACTTGGTGACTTCAACATTGACTGGAAGACCTGTTCATCCCAGCACCCCACCAGCCATATAAATCTTTTTGGCTTCTCTCAATTAATAAACACTCCAACTAGAATCCATAAACCCACTAAAAAAGAAACAACTCTTGACTGGATCCTTACTAATAACCACCCAAACATGTACTCGCCAGGAACTCTTCCCGATAATATTAGTGACCATATGCTCACATATGTTATTAGACAAAAATCGCATATCCCAACTACCCATAAACTAAAGATGTCTCGCTCAAACAAATACTTTAACCCTGATAAGTTTCTGACTGAATTGAATGCATGTGACTGGTCTCCAATTACTACCCTCGAACTAAACGAAGCAGTGGCCTATTTTAATACCAACTTTTAAAAATCCTTGACTATCATGCTCCCCTTCGTTCTACTAGGATAAGAACGAAAGTAGCCCCGTGGCTTACTAAGCAAACTAAACAAAAATGCTCCTTAGAAACAAAATTTGGGCTAAATGGAGAACTACCAAAAGTACATCTGATCACCTACTCTTTAAACAATTAAGAAATGCCACTAAGAAGGATACTCTTTCTGACAAAAGGAATATTATCTTCACCTCCAACAAACTAATCAACAATCCCACTAAAATTTTGGACAGGTATTAACAAACTTCTTAAACCAGGCCATTCAACTACTCCTACCCCTTCAGGCTTTAACCTCAACAATTCCACCCTGATCCCAGATGCCTTTAACAAGTATTTTACAGAAGCCATTCAAACACTAGCTAATTCATTACCCTCTTCCACTACCTCCTTACCTAATACCTCTAACACCTCATCCAATGCCTTTTATATTCAGCCAGTTCCTTCATCCCTTATTTATAAACTTCTCAAGAAACTTAAACCTTGCACCCCATCCGCTGACCAACTCCCATCAGAATACCTTCAAATAGCTGCAAAAGCTATTTACTACCCCATATCCATTCTTATTAATAGGACTGTCTCTGAAGGAAAAATCCCCACCTCATGGAAAATATCTTATATAATACCTCTACATAAAGGGGGCTCCTCTATTGAGCTCTCAAACTTTCGCCCTATTGCCTTACTCTCCCCATTAGCTAAGATTATGGAAAGATGCATACATAAACAAATTCATAACTACCTTCTACAAAACAAACTTCTAGCCAATAGTCAACATGGTTTTA
Source organism: Protopterus annectens (assembly GCF_019279795.1). NCBI lineage: Eukaryota > Metazoa > Chordata > Ceratodontiformes > Protopteridae > Protopterus > Protopterus annectens. The sequence goes on along the minus strand of NC_056740.1, from coordinate 205,668,504 downwards.
GACCTTCCCACAGTACTACAACTGCCCTCCTTTCCTTCTCTGATGCCATAAATAATAATAGGAACAACAATCTCTTCTCATCAGCATTATTCCTAGACCTGTCAAAGGCCTTCGACATGGATAACCATAATATACTTCTGCACAAGCTAAATCTCTATTCACTTGGCTCACAAACTCTTCAATGGTTCAGGAGTTACCTCCAAAATAGGCAACAAGCAGTGCTATGGAACAACACTCTATCCTCCTTACTTCCAGTAAACATTGGGGTTCCACAAGGCTCAATCCTAGGTCCCCTTCTTTTTTCTTTATTTATTAATGACCTTCATCTGAATATACCCCAAGCCATCTGCATTCAATATGCTGATGACTCAACTCTAATCTGTGCTGCTAATAACGTCACCTCCCTCCAGTCCCTCACCCAAACAGTCTTCCATGATGTAGAAAAATGGTTTATGGAACAATCCCTCCTTCTTAATCCCAAAAAAACAAAACTTCTTCTCTTTACCCCTACAAACAAATCACCAACACCTTTCTTCACTATCTCCTCCAACAACACTACCTGTATTAGTCCAGATATGACCACTCGACTATTAGGTGTAACCATTGACAACCATCTTAATTTTGATGACCACATTAACAATACCATTAAATCAGTTAACAAAAAAATCGGTACTCTCTACAGAATTAAACCCTTTCTTACCCCAACTGCTAGAAAAACAGTGGCCCAGACCCACCTGATCTCCACCCTTTTCTATGCCTCTGCTATATATACAAACTTGTCCAAAAATAACATCACCAAACTTTCTACCTGTTACAATAGTATTGCTAGATTCATTACTGCTAGCCCTTTTAGAACCCACCATTGTCTTAACCTCAAGCAACTAGATTGGTTAGAAATCAACAACCAATTACTCTATCAACAACTAATTATCATTCATAAAACCCTTTACTTTCCTGATGCTACCCCTAGCCTTACAAAACTGATTTCACCTTATAAAACCTAGCCACACTACGCTCAGCTAATAAACTCCTTGTAGCCTTAACCAAATCAAAGAATAAAGCTGGGGACTCATTATTTTCAAATTCTGTCGGGAAGATCTGGAATCAACTACCTCAGGAAATTACAAACCTTGACTCTACATCCCTTTTCAAAAGACATATCAAAGAACATCTTAAAACTCAATGGCTGTGTCCTTGTGCTAATCCTGACTGAAATTACTTCTCTACTACTCCCAACTTCCCCACCTTGCCCAACTGTCCCTCTAAAAGACTTTTTAACTTTTGAAAGTATTATCTTTGAGAATGTCGCTAACATTTTTCTTTTTCTCTCCACCATGTTATCACATCTTAAATTTTTTTTGTATCTAACTGCTGAATGTTGCTTACCTTGTAATTCTATTATTAACCAACTATTTTCTGAATATTGTTCTGCTTGATTTTTTTGTTTCCATTAATTTTGTATAAGTCCACCCTTGAACTTATGGTATTTTGCTAAATATTTTTAATGTTAATGATTTTGTTTACTTCATGTAATTGGAGCTTTTCTCCCCGGGCCTCTACTGAAAACGGATATTTGTCCAGTTAGACTAGCCCGGTCAACAAATGTAAAATAAATAAAATAAATAAAAATAAAAATAAAATAAAACATACAGTTAAACTACTCAGGCCTTTCGAGTGGGTATTGCGCAAGGAGTTAAACTTATGGATATGGAGCATCTCTAGTAGGGCAGTCTTGGACCCTGCCCTACTAGAGATGCTCCATATCCGTAAGTCTAACTCCTCGTACACTGCCCACTTGAAAGCCCTAAATCTAATATGCGACATCAACAAAACCTGCTGGAGAGACCGGTTTGTCTCCCAGATGCTGCCCCATATCTGGAAAAGACTTCCCATACACGTTAAACAGAGGACCTCGCTGACCCTCTTCAAGCGCAACCATGATGAGTGGATGGGAAACCACAAATTTGTTCCAGGGGTTCCACCTGTGCCCCTCATTGGCAGGGGCGACAGGTGCTGACTGTGGTTTATTTTTGGGGATAAACTCTTGGCTAGGCTTGTAAGGGCCCAGGGTCATTAGCCTATTAACCTCCTATGATCCTAAATTCATTACATGGTTATCCTATTTTATCACAATCAGAAATCTAAATTGTACATATAAGTAGCTTGGTGGGAGTTGTCTGGAAAAAAATTAACTGACCCTGTTGTCACTTGCTCAGTTTAGCAATCACCTCTTAAAACAGTAAGAATAATGAATCACAGAATATCCAGCCCTTCAGAACATCTGGAGACTGTTGTCCCCCACACACCAAGGCTGTAAAAGTGAATTTTTACATGGGATTAGTAATTGCATCTGCCCTAAACCTCTAGTTTAAATCCAACCCTGCTACTGGCTTGTGTTGGGCTGGAACAGTGTGATCATAATTTTTAACTTTCCTCACAAAGTTCAGAGGGGTGTACAGAGGGTCAGTATAGCTTGTACAGGAGTAATGTATTATCTCTTGAAGTAAGAAACATTATTGTAATCTGTTTTTTTCATTTTCCTCACATTCAGACATTTGATGCATTTAAAAGTGGCTATGTTTTGGAAAGAGTAAATAAGTATGTTTTTATGTATGTCTGCTAACAAATATCTCATCTTATATTTGTTTTTGTTTTTCAGTTTTTTCCCTGTCTGACAGAAGAGTGCACAAAAGGTGACTGACTTTTGGGGGGTAGGGGGTGAGGAGGAATGCTGTATATAAATATGACACCAGCAGCTTGAAATATGATTATGGGCATTCTGCCTTAATGGTAATCCTGATTTAACACCAGAGGGGGATGCACACAAACTGACTACCTATTTTGATGAGGGAGATAGGGGTGCAGGTACTATACCTACATATGATATATGTATCTTCACAAGCATTTGCCTTCCCAATTTATTGTGAATTGGTGTTTGGTCATTTTTGATCATTAAGACGTGGCTGCAACTCATTTCTTCCTTGAAATAAAATTATGACTGAATTTGTTTTCCATATGCATAATTTTTGTTTGGGCATCCATGGATCAAAAGGTTGGAAAAAGCTCTAGAATGTACTTCAGAGCATCTATAACCCCAAAGTTTCTGGGTACTGGGCAGCCCCAACATGCCCAGCTTAATTTGGTCAGTTATGGTGTGCAGAAAAGGATGCAGAAAAAGGCAAAGTTGAAGAGTGAGATTGAATTTCGTTTTTTAATCTTAGTATTTATTCAGGCCATTCTTGGGTGAAAAAAGGTATTTAAAAAATTCTAAAATGCATCTCAGAGCACCTAGGAACCTATGTAGAAGCCTCACTGATTCTGGGGACCTAGCAGTCTCTAGGTCCCTATCTTAATACAGTTATTTCATCAGCAGTAATTACTGTGTAGTCGTGATCAGTTAGGATGTGCCCAAAGGATGCAGGAAAACAAGTTTAAGAGTAATATTAAATGTCTTTCTTTGATTATGGTTTCATTCAGGCAATTGCTGGGTAAAAGGTTGTTTACAAAACTCTAAAATGTATTTCAGCTATCCAGAACCCAAAAACAGCTTAATTCAGTTGTCTCCTCCACAGTAATTACAATACTTACCTGGATAGTAGGCCAGGAGGGGATGGGCGGGGGGACAAACATGGAGTCTTTCCACCTAGGGTGTCAGTTTATCTAAGGCCAGGTGACCCTGCAAATTCATAGTATTTATTGTGTTGTGAACATTGTTAAGATTTTTAATATTATGGCATTCATTTTAAATAGCAAGTTATGCATGAGTTGTTACCATGTATAATGTATTCTATACTTTATTGGTAAGGTTTTTTGGTGTTTTGTTTCCATGTGTCCTATATGTCCCACCAGCTAGCTACTATACCCATACTGTGCCCGAGCAAGAAAAGGAACCTGGAGATGTCACTTAACTCTGGGGAGATAACCTCAACCAGATGGAGCCTAGTTGAGTTGCATTTTGATGAGATATAGGGAAGCCATTTCTGATCACATAAAAAAAACACACAAAACCCTTGAACCAATCCATGTTTTAGTGTGCTCTGTAATACTTGCCTGTTTACATATTACTTTCTGAATACCTACTGTTATGATACATCTCACTGCTGTCTCTGTAATACTTTATGAAGTACTGAAGTCTCTTGTACACCTACTGGTACTATACCTATTATATTAATATATAGTTATATATGTATAGATACACACACAAACACACCGATATATATTACTGTAGTCAAAACAGGTTATTCAACTTTTTTGGACTAGTCAGTGCAGTTTTTGTACTTCTGCAATCTCATTATTCTTCAGAGTAAGACATCAGACTTTTTTTTTTACTGATACAGTGCAGTATTTCTCCTCCCATTTATGCCATTGAGCAATGTCGTATACTAAAGAGTAACAATCTGGTTAAAAAAGAGCAATAGACATAATAGACTGAATTTAAGAACATACAACTGGGAGAGTTGCAAGAACACCAGCCATGATATGTCATAATTAAGACCTCTGTTTTCCACTTCCCCACAAATTTCACTGAAATGCTAGAATTTGGGCAATGAAAGTAACAGCAAAAACAAGGAACTTCATGGAATTTGGCACTTTCTAACAGCTGACTCATACAACAGAACTTGCAATTTTTTTTTTTTTTTTTTTTGTTTTGCTGCTGGTACTTCTTTCAGTTTATTTTATTTAATGCATTTTGTTTTATTCAGTTTATATACCAATACATAAAGAAATTATGAAAGAATCATCATACCAATCAAAATTACAGTGACAATCATTGGATAATTCCAGAATTTCAACTCATAAAGATGGAATTTCATTGTTTTAACAATAAACCAGTAACTTTGTCTGTAATACAGTGTTTGAAAATACAGTTGGTGTACTTCTGAGCAAGAGGTTCTGCATTTCTGTTTTTTCAGAAACTTTGTGTAATATCAGTTACAGCTACATTCTTTCTCTTCTCTGGGGTGATAAACAAGTAAGCCTTTTGTAATCTGATAGTAAATAAGTTCATTAACCACTGAGAACAATTTCCCTAATTAGCCAGGAAATATGACTGATTCAGAGAGAGAAGATAGGAGAAAGACAGGACCTGAAACTGGCAAAGTTTTATTTAATAAAAATACTACGCTATCTTGATTATTTATTTGCAGTTCTGCAAGCACTTTTCACAAACTAGATAGCACCTATGTAGAAAACAAATAAGCAAAATTCACTGCAGACCAGCCGATGACGCTTTTACTCAGGATTGTCAGACTTAACATATTTCTCACTGCTTCTATTCTAAGTGAACAGAATTCTGATCTGTCAGAAAATACTATGGTGAATTAATCAAATCAACTACTGTCTTCACAATGTATTATTTGCAAAATGTAGATTACCAAGAAAGCAAGATCACTTCAGGATTTCTATCCCCATGAGAGTATTCAGTGTTAGAAAAAAAATAAAATTAGTACTAACAGTTACTCTGCTGCTGTCGGGTTTGGACCATGGAGAACCTCATGACAAAATAAAACATATATTTTTTTTCAGTTCCTCATTAAGCAGTCTTTTGATTATAACCAACAAGAAGGTGAATGTGTATTTGCACTGACTGAAAGCCAAAACAAATCAATGTGCACTGTGATGTTATGAGGTAGTGAAATCTGTGCCGGGAAGATGTGTACATATGCCAGCATAGCTAGCTGGAGTTTTGTAAAGAATTTTATGTTATTTGACTATCACACTGATTTGTATAGATGTTTTTTTGTTAGAAATATATTTGTAAAGTTACTTGTGTTAAAAATGCATCAATAGTAGGTCCCGCTGGACAGAAATAATGTATGCATGTATATTAAGTTGTATTGTTGTAACTGATCGAATGTGTATGTTTATCAAAGAACCTTGGAAGGGTGAAAAGTTTGAATTTGTGTTATAGCTTTCAGATGCTGCCACAGATCTTAGCGAAGCTCTGTGTGTGTATTGTACCATAGTCAGGTGACCAGAGGTGATGTCATTCTCTAACTAGCATCTGGTTTCTTTGGAACTTTCGCAGCAGCACTTTGGAACGTAACAGAAAAGATTTCTGACAGGATATATATCTCACATATCCACACAGATTGACAGCACCTGGCTTTTGCTGTGGTAAGACACTCAGCACATATCAGCTTGCCTTACTTTAGTAAGTAGTCAGGAAACAGTAATGCTTTAGTTAGTCAGGGACATTTAGTGAGAATAGTTTAGCATTATTTTTCTGCAACTATGAGAAAGTATCCAATTGTATTATTTTTATTTCTCTGTGGTTGAAACTCTGTTGTTTATTGTACTCAGTATTCTCCTGTTTTCTGTTTTATTATTTAAGCGAAACTGTGTTTTCATGCAGAGAGCTGCATCTAAAAATACTGTGTGAATCCATCTTTGCTCTTAGTGACAGTCCCTCACAGGAGTCAGTGGTGAGGATTGAGTCTCCTTGATTGCTGGCCTGGAGTAGGGACCACTCACATGCTTGATTCAGAATGGGACATAAACCATTTCTTATACATTTGTTTTAAATATTTATTGCACACTACTCATTAATCACTTTCATCCAACAAAACAATATCACAAGGACTTCATCAGAACAAAAGGAAGTTGCATCGCCCGCTTATTTAAATGCAAATGCATTAATATAATCTGTTTTAAAACTGTACAATTAGAGAATATATATATATATATATATATATATATATATATATATATATATATATACATATATATATATATATATATATGTATATATATATATACATATATATATATATATATTTAGATTGTATGAATACTTGAATATATTAATATGTGTTACATAATATATAAATAATAACTGTAAGTTTAAGATGAATTATGCTCCAAAGATTTGATGATACTTAACTTTTCTGTTTGTATTAATTCATACTTTTACTCCTGAGTACTACTGCTATATTCTTTGCATCAGATTTTAGTTTTATGGTTAATTCTCCTGGAAAGCATCCTGAGCCTCTAAACAGATCAGCCTTTTCATGCAGGATCTCATTGTAATAGCTCTATACAGAATCTAAGATATCTCTGTGCCTATTCAAATGAGTCTACGCACATAAAATCTTTAATTTTGCACCATGACTTTGTTTTAACATTCTTAGTTTCTCACGAGCTAAAAAAATATTTGGACAATTTTCTTCTTTAAGTACTAAAACATAAGCAAGTATTTTTTACTATTTATTTTCAAATCAATATGTCATATATGTTTCATCATTTCTTATACCACAAACTATTATTGATGTTTATTAATTAATCATGCAACTCACCATATTTGCAGTCATTTCTTCTGTTCTTCAACTCAATAACATAAACGAAAAAATGTAGCAAATGTAAACACCAATCCGCAGCAGGTATCCACGGCACCAAAGTACTTTCCTTTTAAACCAATTTTATATGTACTCCAAGTAACTAGATAAACGAGCAACTGAAATTATGATGAAAAAACACTTGACTTATTGAAAAAATCACTTAACTTGTTGAAAAAATCACAAATGTAAAATTCACACTCCAAACTTTTAATTAGTTAGCACTTTCACCGACAGGCTTCTTCAGACATTTAAAACAGAAGGACATACATACCATTTAAATAAAATACAAAGCTCATTGATTGGGCAATAAATTAATGACATCATATTGACAATCAAATCCTATAGTTTAAATAAATCTCAATAATTGATAAAATACTATAATAAATACTATTTTCACTTCACAATAACAATCATGGTTAAACCCCAAAGTTTAAATAAATTTCAAAAATTAGTAAATAAAACGCATAAAAACATAAAATAAATATTATTTTCTTTTCGTAACTGATAACCTCCTACCCTTAAGAACTGGTTTAAGGGGGATTTTCTCATTGAACCCAGGGGAGACATCAGCGCGAAATTTAATCATCCATCTCAACTCACACTCTTCGGTGTGGTTGGTAATGTCCCCTCCACAAATACCTTCCCCAATATGTTGCAACACTAAAAATACAAAAGTATGTGAGGTTCCTCCATGTAAATAATGTTTAGCCAAAGCATTAAAAGTAGAACCAATTTGTATATTATATGTGTGATCCCTGATGCGTTCACATAACTTTCTATTCATTTTACCAACGTAAAACGCATCACAGGATATACACCTAGCAAGATATACTAGGTTCTTACTTTGACAGGTAGTATTAGTATAGAAATTAAAAACTTCTCCTGTACAAGGATGTACAGAAGTACTACTAGTATCAATCATATCACACTGTCCACAATGACCACAAGGTTTAGTATTAACATTGCCTACATTTTGATTCAATGCAATTTTATCCAAAGATCGATAGCAAAGTAAACGTTTCAAATTCTTCCCATTTTTAAAAGAAAAACTTGGCTGGGGGCCTACAATGGTTGCCAAGCGCTCATCTAACAATAAAATTGCCCAGTGTTTCTCTATAATTTGTCTGATGTGGGAAACATCAGAAGTGAAGAACAAAGGCAATCTCAAAAAATTATTAATATTCCTATTTTCATATTTATCATTTATATTTATGTTGCTATCAGAAAAATAAGGTTTAGCTTTCATTTCCCTTGTCGGCATGACTTCATTCATAAATCTATCTATTTCTCTAAGTCTATAACAACGTGCCATCAGCCTATCTCTAAGGCTAGTAATTTCATGTTCATAACCTGTCTGAGTAGGATTCAAGCGTGAAGCTCTCATGCACTGTCCTTTTATTACATTTTCAAATATGTACCTAGGGTGCATACTTTCACGATGCAATAACATGTTCCTATAGCATGCTTTACGATGAACAGAAGTATTGAGCATACCATTATCCAACCTTTCAATTTGTACATCTAAGAAAGGGATACTAGACCTAGAAAAATTAACTGCGAAATCTAAATAAGATGTTAATGAATTAACAGATGACACACATTCCAGTAGGCTAGATTCATCTTTCTTCCAAATAAGGAAGAGGTCATCTACAAAACGTCTGTAAAAACTTACTGAATTTTTAAAGGAATCAAACTTAAAAAGTTCGTCTTCCTCCCATTTGGCCATTACAATGTTGGCGTAGCTATTGGCACAAGAAGTGCCCATAGCTACGCCATCATTCTGTAGATAGACCTCACCATTGAACATAAAAACATTATTGTGTAACACTGTCTCTAAAAAAAGACCTATAAGATCTATTTGTCTATCTCCTAAATTGGAGTGTGCAGATAAATAAGATTGGACGTTAGTTACACCAACATTGTTGGGTATAACGGTAAATAAACTTCTAACGTCAAGTGTAACCAATAAATAACTTTCATCATCTCTCACATTCCGAATGTAACTGTAAAGATCTAATAAAACCTGCTTAGTGTCTCTTAAAATGTAGTTATTAACATCGACTACAGGTCTTAAATAATACTCTAAACAAAGCGAAAGAGGTTCAGTGACCCATCCAGCACTGGAAACAATGGGTCGTAATGGAGGATCAACAGGGCACTTATGGACCTTGGGTAAGCCCTGTATAATGGGTAATAAAGGATTATCTACTTTTAAAAATTTAAACAAATTCAAATCAACATCATAATTACTTAATAAATCATCAAGCATTTGATGAATATCTATAACTCTGGTAGTTACTTCTTCCATGTTAGTATGAGTATAAAATTCATTATCTCCTAACATTAGCTTCATCTTAGACACATAATCCATGGTGTCCATTATAACAATTGGCCCACCTTTATCAGCTGGTCTTACTACTACTGATGTATCATTGATTAACCCTTTTAAAGCTTTCCTTTGTAGGTAGGTCAAATTACCTTTCTTTTTACATGCATGATTATTTTTATATAAATCATGCAATTCATTCTCTACTAACCTAGAGAATGTGTCCACAAGTGGATGTAGCGTTGGAACGTGTGTACTTCTAGGCTTAAACACAACATAATCCTTTATATCTGGCTTACTACCAAAGTCTAATTTCAATTGGATGTTACGTACAAACATCTTGACATCCAATACTGTATCAGTCAGATTACTAGTTGCAGAGGGTATAAATGTAAGCCCTTTATTTAATAGTTCCTCCTCATATTTGTTTATAACTTTACTGGAAAGATTGTGTATCAACGACTCTCTATACGTTCCCACATCTTTTTTAAAGTCGGGCCCGAGTGATCTCCCCCCGAACTCTTCCCTTTCTGTCTGCCCCTACTGTATGAATAATGCCTCCTGTTCATGGAGATTTCCGGCACATTTATGGAACTAACTGATGAACTGAACAAACTTGAACTTGACTTTCTTAAACTAAAGCGTTTGCAGTTGCAACGCCAACATTTTGAGGTATGTTTATCTAAAAGAATTATTCCAAGAGGCTTACGCATTCTTAAAATGCCTACCACAGGGAACTTATATCCTGAACTATTGCTCAAATGGCAGAAACTCAATTTAGATTTGAGTTTCAACTACATGCGACTGTTGAATGAATTTTTTTCGGAAGAGGAAGAGACTTTGAGACAGTATATTATTCAACAACAAGGACATGTCTTGTCGAAATTTCCAAAGACTATGGTCGAGTCCGGTATGGACCGACTGCTTGACAATGTACATATATATGAGAAAAAATTATTAGAACAAAAGAGGAATAAAATCTCAAGGGATGTTAGAGATTTTTCAAGTGGCACTGTCTTTACTTGGCCTAGGGGCAATAACAATGTTACCACTTTGAATAATAATAATGTTTCCGTTAGTACTAGTAACATTTTGAGTGCTAGTAGAGGTAGGAATGAAGTTATTGCTGTTGATAGACAAACGATACCAGAAGTTAATGGCACAGCAATAACAACTGCAATAGAAGGCACTAGGCCCTTAGAAAATACCTCTAATATCGACACTAATTTATCTGGACCAAGTAATTCACATACACGTTCTGGTGAACAGGTAGTGAGAAGCAAAGTGTCTACTCCTATAGTATCGTTCATACAGCAGGGGCAGACAGAAACGGAAGAGTTCAGGGGGATATCACTCGGGCCCGACTTTAAAAAAGATGTGGGAACATATAGAGAGTCGTTGATACACAATTTTTCCAGTAAAGTTATAAACAAATATGAGGAGAAATTATTAAATAAAGGGCTTACATTTATACCCTCTGTAACTAGTAATCTGACTGATACAGTATTGGATGTCAAGATGTTTGTACGTAACATCCAATTGAAATTAGACTTTGGTAGTAAACCAGATATAAAGGATTATGTTGTGTTTAAGCCTAGAAGTACATACGTTCTAATGCTTGATGATTTATTAAGTAATTATGATGTTGATTTGAATTTGTTTAAATTTTTAAAAGTAGATAATCCTTTATTACCCATTATACAGGGCTTACCCAAGGTCCATAAGTGCCCTGTTGATCCTCCATTACGACCCATTGTTTCCAGTGCTGGATGGGTCACTGAACCTCTTTCGCTTTATTTAGAGTATTATTTAAGACCTGTAGTCGATGTAGACTATTCTCTATCTGTAAAGCCTAGCACTTACTCCTACAGTACTTGCACCTTGATAAAGCACTCTTATTATAGATAGTACCCCACCAGCCTAAAACCCACTTCCCCCGGAGTCCTTTGAAAGTCTCTTTATCTACTACTTCTAGTATGTCGAGGGATCAGTTGCTAGTGTCCTCTCCAGCTCAACTGGTGAACCTGGGAATATTGAGGCAATGTTACAATTGCCTCATGTACACAGACAATCCTCTCCTTCTCCCACAAAACACAAATACATGCAAGAGATGCAACTATACGGCCAAACTGGAGGCTGAGCTCTCTCAACATAGGACTGGCAAGACCAGACAGGAGGAGAAGGTAACCACACACAATACATACCCAGTCACACATGGTACCATCACAACTTCAAATCATACACATACTCACACAAAGACATACTCGGAGGCTCTGATCAAAAATTTACCAAAACAGCAGAGGCCACCAAAGCAGACACCCAAACAACTACCACCTCACGACCCAACACATGCAACACATAGACCACACAGTCAGAGTGTCAAACAGTCACAGCCCTTAAGGCCAAACAAAATGCCAGACACACTTGTCATTGGTGATTCCATAGTCAGACACACTGACGTCCGCTCACCAGACTGAGTAAAGAGAAGGTCACAGTAAGCTGCCTGTCGGGCGCTAGAATCTGCCACATAATGCAAGCACTCAGGTCTCTCAACAGCAGGTACAAGTACGACTCAGTCATTGTCCACGCTGGTGTCAATGACCTGAGACGTACCTCCTTGGACTACATGAAAAGGGACATCGAGGAGCTCTCTGATTATGTAGCCCAGGCAGGTATGACCCTGACCTTGAGCAGTATCCTACCTTCACCTAGAATGATGCCACAATACAGTGATAAGATGATCAGCTTTAATAATTGGCTTAAATTCTGGTGTCATTCAAAGGGGATCCAATGTCTGTCTGCCTGGGATGACATGCTGGACAAGCCACGCTGCTTCAAGGGACGGCTTGCACCTGTCACCCTGGGCTTCCGGATATTGGCAAAGGCTCTTGCCACCCCATAGCGCCTTTTTAGGCAAGGCTCAAATTCTAAACCTACCACCCTAGAACACCAAAAAGGAAAAAAACTAAGGGTAATGCTGCTCAATGCCAGAAGTCTCAATCTCAAGATGCACGCACTCGAGGCCCTTCTCAATATGGAGAACATCGATGTCTGTGCTGTGACAGAAACCTGGTTCAAGGCTCCTGAGAGCACCCCAGCACTAACAGGTTTCACCTCATATCATGTGTTCCGGCCCCAAAATTCGGACAACACCAAGAAAGGAGGGGGGGTGTCCATATTCATAAAGGACACCCACACCTCAAGGTTGGTGGCAACGCACGATGCATCAGAGACCATCCAGGTGCAATTAACCATAGGCAAGACTGCTCTGCAATTTGTAGCATGTTACAGGCCACCCTCTCAAACTCAGGAACCTCACATGGCCTTCCTGAAAACATTGGAGGGGATAAATGTATCTCCAAACACCATCATACTAGGTGACTTCAACTACCCTAATATAGACTGGGAACACTACTCAAGCCCGAACACTCTAACCCAAAGATTCCTGGAGTTCATAAACTCAAATGCCATGGAACAACTAGTCACCATCCCCACAAGAGGAGAAAACATACTTGATCTCATCATCACGAACATGGGATCAAAATGTTCAACACCGGAAGTATACCCCTCACTGGTGAGATCAGATCATAAACTAATCTCGCTGGAGGTCCTCATCCCGCCCCACCTGAAACAAAAAGACCACAGTGAAAAACTTCTCAAAAGCCGATTTCACACTTCTAAAAACTAGTGTGGTCTCCTTTAAGGCCCCTGAGCCAGTGGTAAACATTACTCAAACCGCTGAATCACTTACAAATGCCTTCTACCAGCACCTACAGGACTGCATGGATCAGGCAATCCCAAACAAAACTAAGACTCTCTGTACCAAAGGCAAGCATCCAGTCTGGTGGACCCCAGCCATAAACAAGCTCTACAACAAAAGGAGGAAGCTACTACAAGATAGAGCAAAATCCTTGAAAGGTAAGACACCTTTGATCATTATAAGTAAAAACTAAGAGCTCTCATAAAATCATCCAAGGCAAATTTTGAGAGAAAAATCGCCAAGGACTCTAAAGAGAATCATAAGGCCTTCTTTAGCTATGTTAGAAACCTAGGAGGAAACTCCCAGATATGCTCAGAATTAGTTCAAAATGATGTGAAAATTACTGAACCTACACACATTGCCAACATACTGGCTGACAGGTTCAGTGCAAACTTCTCCCCCCCCCCAAACGAGAGATATCTATTCCAGAGGATTGTAGCCCCCCAAACATCTCTAACGCCCAGGTGAGAACTGCCCTCACTAAGGCGAAAAACACAGCATCCATGGGACCGGATGGTGTCCCCGGCTGTGTGCTTCATGAACTCAACGAGGAATTAAACCCACAGTTAGGACAGCTGTTTAATCTTAGCCTCACCTCAGGATACCTACCCAAGGAGTGGCGCACGGCGACTGTGGTCCCACTTCATAAGGGCGGTGCCTCCACAGACCCTGGAAATTACCGCTCCATTAGCTTGACAAGCCTTATCTGCAAAGCCATGGAGAGGATCATAATGGAACTCATAAATAAAGACATAGGGAACTTGCAGACTTTGGATCCAACCCAGTTTGGCTTTGTCAAAGGCAGATCCTGCCTCTTAAACTTGGTTGACTTTTTCGAGACAGTCACCAAGGCCATTGATGAGGGAAAGGCAGTCCATACAGCCTACCTCGACCTGGCAAAGGCCTTCACACAATACCCCACTCAGGTATCATCGAAAAACTCATCAGCTTGAATGTAAACCCATACATCACAAGATGGGTTGCAAACTGGCTAAGTGACAGAACCCACAGGGTCAGAGTTGCTGGAGCCATGTCAGACTCAAAGCCTGTCACAAGTGGTGTCCCACAGGGCTCAGTTCTGGGTCCACTCTTGTTCGGCATCTACTTTTCTGAAGTACAAGCAAACACAGGAGGGTTATGGCTGACAAAGTTTGCAGATGACTGCAAACTGGGCGCCATAGTCGAAAACACATCTGACACAGATATCCTCCAGAAGGGCCTCACAGAAATGGATAACTGGTGCCAAAGCCATGGCCTGAAGTTAAACGCCAAAAAATGCATAGTCATACCCTTCGGGAAAAACAAGGTTACCCCTAGCTACCATATAGGTGGCAATCTACTGAGCACAGAAAAAGTCATCAGGGATCTGGGGACCCAGGTTGACAGTAGCCTTTCGTTTGACACTCATGTTGCTAAAGTAGTTAAGAAAACCTTCTATATCGCCCACCTGATCATGAAGGGATTCACATCTAGATCAAGGGAGGTCATCGTCCCCTGTACTCATCACTCATTAGACCTATGATTGACTACAATGCCCGTCGAATGTATCTGACCAGACACCTGCTGCAGCTTGAAAGGCCCCAAAAGTTCCTCACCAAAAGGATAAAGGGTCTCAAAAATATGTCTTATGCTGCCCGACTGAAAGAACTCCAGCTCTATTCAGTCTCATACCGCTTGCTCAGAGGTGACCTGTGCCTGACATATAAGGCCATGTCAAACCAGATTTGATGAATATGCTTCACCTCAAAAAATCTAGATCCCTCAGAACCACAAGGGCGGGAGACTTAAACCTTGACACGGTTATAAATAGAACGTGCTGGAGGGACAGATTCATCACCCAGAGACTCCCTATGCTGTGGAACAAAATCCCGGTACATGTGAGGCAGAGCACCTCTCTGGCCTTGTTCAAGAGGAATCTTGACCAATGGATGGGGGATTGCAGATATACCCCAGGGATTACTTCAGTGTCACTGCTTGACAGAGGCACAGCAAAATGATAGGCATAGTTTTTATTCAAACTAAAGGGGTGGCGAAAGCCACATAACTATGGGCTAGGCTTATAAATGCCCTTGGGCAGATAGCCTAGTATGAACCTATGAACCTATGAACCTATGAACCTATAACTACATTTTAAGAGAGACTAAGCAGTTTTTATTAGATCTTTACAGTTACATTCGGAATGTGAGAGATGATGAAAGTTATTTATTGGTTACACTTGACGTTAGAAGTTTATTTACCGTTATACCCAACGATGTTGGTGTAACTAACGTCCAATCTTATTTATCTGCACACTCCGATTTGGGAGATAGACAAATAGATCTTATAGGTCTTTTTTTAGAGACAGTGTTACACAATAATGTTTTTATGTTCAATGGTGAGGTCTATCTGCAGAATGATGGCGTAGCTATGGGCACTTCTTGTGCCAATAGCTACGCCAACATTGTAATGGCCAAATGGGAGGAAGACAAACTTTTTAAGTTGGATTCCTTTAAAAATTCAGTAAGTTTTTACAGACGTTTTGTAGATGACCTCTTCCTTATTTGGAAGAAAGATGAATCTAGCCTACTGGAATTTGTGTCATCTGTTAATTCATTAACATCCTATTTAGATTTCACAGTTAATTTTTCTAGGTCTAGTATCCCTTTCTTAGATGTACAAATTGAAAGGTTGGACAATGGTATGCTCAATACTTCTGTTCATCGTAAAGCATGCTATAGGAACACGTTATTGCATCGTGAAAATATGCACCCTAGGTACATATTTGAAAATGTAATAAAAGGACAGTGCATGAGAGCTTCATGCTTGAATCCTACTCAAACAGGTTATGAACATGAAATTACTAGCCTTAGAGATAGGCTGATGGCACGTTGTTATAGACTTAGAGAAACAGATAGATTTATGAATGAAGTCATGCCGACAAGGGAAACGAAAGCTAAACCTTATTTTTCTGATAGCAACATAAATATAAATGATAAATATGAAAATAGGAATATTAATAATTTTTTGAGATTGCCTTTGTTCTTTACTTCTGATGTTTCCCACATCAGACAAATTATAGAGAAACACTGGGCGATTTTATTGTTAGATGAGCGCTTGGCAACCATTGTAGGCCCCCAGCCAAGTTTTTCTTTTAAAAATAGGAAGAATTTGAAACGTTTACTTTGCTATCGATCTTTGGATAAAACTGCATTGAATCAAAATGTAGACAATGTTAATACTAAACCTTGTGGACAGTGTGATATGATTGATACTAGTAGTACTTCTGTACATCCTTGTACAGGAGAAGTTTTTAATTTCTATACTAATACTACCTGTCAAAGTAAGAACCTAGTATATCTTGCTAGGTGTGTATCCTGTGATGCGTTTTACGTTGGTAAAACGAATAGAAAGTTACGTGAACGCATCAGGGATCACACATATAATATACGAATTGGTTCTACTTTTAATGCTTTGGCTAAACATTGTTTACATGGAGGAACCTCACATACTTTTGTATTTTTAGTGTTACAACATATTGAGGAAGGTATTCGTGGAGGGGACATTACCAACCACACCGAAGAGTGTGAGTTGAGATAGATGATTCAATTTCGTGCTGATGTCTCCCCTGGGCTCAATGAGAAAATCCCCCTTAAACCAGTTCTTAAGGGTAGGAGGTTATCAGTTACGAAAAGAAAATAATATTTATTTTATGTTTTTATGCGTTTTATTTACTAATTTTTGAAATTTATTTAAACTTTGGGGTTTAACCATGATTGTTATTGTGAAGTGAAAATAGTATTTATTATAGTATTTTATCAATTATTGGGATTTATTTAAACTATAGGATTTGATTGTCAATATGATGTCATTCATTTATTGTCCAATCAATGAGCTTTGTATTTTATTTAAATGGTATGTATGTCCTTCTGTTTTAAATGTCTGAAGAAGCCTGTCGGTGAAAGCGCTAACTAATTAAAAGTTTGGACTGTGAATTTTACATTTGTGATTTTTTCAACAAGTCAAGTGATTTTTTCAATAAGTCAAGTGTTTTTTCATCATAATTTCAGTTGCTCGTTTATCTAGTTACTTGGAGTACATATAAAATTGGTTTAAATGGAAAGTACTTTGGTGCCGTGGATACCTGCTGTGGATTGGTGTTTACGTTTGCTACATTTTTTCTTTTAGTTACCGCAGTAGATTTTACTGTTTCGTGGTTTTGTTTGACTATTTCAATAACATAAACATTTATAGCCAGTGCAGTACACTGCATCCTTACAAAAGACAAAGGTGTGAAAAATGGCAAGTTCTTCCCGAGATCACAACAAATAGTGTATTTCTCTCCAAGTGTTAAAATTTTATATTTTTTCTCATAAAAGAAAGTAAAAGAGTTAATTAGCTTTACTACTTTTCTCAAATTGCATGCAGGCAAAAGTGTAATGTCGCACGTATTCAGTTTTTTTAACTAATCTACTCTGATTTAGAAATTAACTAAATTTGTACAACCCAAGTTTCTAGTTTTCTGATAAACTTTCTTACAGGAAGAGATTACCAGGAGTTGAAGTTGAAACATATTTTCATTGAAACTTATACAGTTGGAGTTACACACAAACACACACACACGCACATGCAACCACAAACAATACACGACATACACAAATTCTTGAAAGCAAATATATTTCTTCTCTTCTTATTTGCAACATAATTTGGACATCGCGGGGAGACATGGTTTTTCATTTTTTGGTGCATTTAAAGTATTTGGTCAACAAAGGTACAGAATTAGAAGGCCAAAATTCAGAAAACTTAAAAAGTGTATGAAGTGTTATGACATTTGAAGATTACAGTGCTTCAATATACTTCCCCCTATCATTCGTTGTGTCTCTGTCTGTCTGTCTGTCGTTGTTGTTGTTGCTGCTGCTGTTCTTTAATAAAAAGCTCCAGAAACATTTCCTTAAAGAAATACCCACAAGATGGACTTTATCTCTGAATGATGTCACCACAGGGATTGCATGGGAATGTGTCAATATGCTTTAATGGATGCACTTCTTCACATGCCCACTGGTTCATAGTATCATAATAGAATATTAGGCTATCAACTCAAGGGGCATTTTAAGCCAGTCCATGCTTCGCAATACAATTTGATAGGAACTGGTCCCCAGGGTTTTTGTTGATATATATACTTGGGCATGGGTGGCCAGGCATTTAAAAGCTTCCTCTCTCTAATAGAGGCATAAGTGCCATGCCACAGGTATATTAACAGATGCCATGCACTGATCCAATTTTCACTTGAATAAGTACAAGGAGGAACTCTGCCTCACACTGGTGGGGAGCTATTCCAGAGAAGGGGGGGCCTCAGATATGCATAATGTCTCTCCATTGTATTCAATTTCTGTTGCAGATAAAGTTTAGGTCTCTGCATTGGGTGTTCCTGATATTTGCTTTATGGATGTGCAACAAGTACTTTTAGGCTGCATAGGAGGATAAGTTGTAGGACAGACATAGGTTGCCTCTCAACAGCCTGTAGGAGACCAAATATAAGGACAAGGCTTTGAGGTGGTCCACATAGGATTTGTTTTCCACAGCATGTATTTTTTGTTAGGAATATCTGAGGACGCTCCAGATGTTGCATATGCCTGGCCAGGTGATATATTAAAACCTATGGACACAGCTAGATCATAGTCCTACAGTAATGTTACTGATGAATAAAGTGGACAGACACTGGAATAAGGAAATCTAGAAGTTTACAAGTGGATTATATTAAAAACAGCACAACTAAAAATGGAACAGCATGGGAGAAAATACATTGTGGTATTAACTCCTGATTACCACAAAAATGTGTAGCATATGAAGTTCTAGCTATAGCTACTGATGCTTCATTTTATACCCGGTCTCAAATTTTTTTATTTCCCTCTTTTTGCACCCAGCTATTTTACTTCACCATCAGTAATAGCATTCCATGCAAACCACACGCAAACACACACACACACACACACACACACACACACACACACACACACACACACACATGACATTCACTCAAAGATGAATCCCTTAGCAGGTATAATATTCACTGGTAGTGCATCAGTTGTTTCCACTTCTTTTTTTTTCAAAACACACAGTCTTAGCTCTTTCAGAACCTACCACCTTTCAAACCCTTTACCTGGCAGTCATGCTATATCTGTTTAATGATTGCTTTCTTCATAGCAACCTATCCACTTACCCTCACCTTTCCCCACTCCACCCCCACCCCCACACACACCTAAAAAAGCATACTTCTTTCATTTTTCTGATCATGTCATATTTGAATGTGGCATCACTTCTTCTACATACTTAGAAGTCAAGTTTTGAGTCATTTCTTCCACAATACATTCCTGATGGTCCTGATACAAATTACTTTTGTCCTCCAAAAAGGATACAAAGCTTGCTGTGAAGTATTGATTTTTACATGGAAGTTGGTGGCTTTCTTGTCACATAACTCCACCTCTCCTGACAATGCACTCTAGCAGCTTCTTGGTCCTTTTTCTTAGCTCCTTCACCATATTAGCAATGATCCATCTATTTTCTTCATCTGAGTGTGCTCCATCATCAGATCAGTAAAATAGACAGAAGAATTTGTATTTCAGAAATTTATTTCACCAAAATGTGTTATAGGGGATGTAACAGAACAGCTGTGGCTATGATATTTTATCAGACACAGTATTTGCAAGTTCAGAACTATATTGTTACAAGCCAGTGGCATATAGCCTATTGTGACAGATCATCAAAGCCTTCTAGCCTGTTTCTGTCTATATCAGAAGGTCAATGGACTCAACAAAATAGGAGGATCAGAGAAAATGTTGTCTTACAGAAAAATGTTTTTATTTTACATCCAATGAAGCACCTTGTGGGAAACATTTGTTTCAGATGTATCTTTTTACCATGAAGCTCTGTGTTTTATCATTTAATTCAGAAATCTGGCTGTGTTCTGCATCATAAAATCACTACATGTTCATCTCAGATACCCTTTTTATCCTACATAGAAACTGTGGGAGCCAAAGCCTACCATGGCACATACACACACACACACACACACACACACACACACACACACACACACACAAACATACACACAAAGTACATGTGCACAATACTAACACAACATACACACACACACACACTCACACACACACACACTTGTCACACACACACACACACACACACACACACACACACACAAAGTATACGCGCACAACATTCACACAACATGCACACACACACACACACACACACACACACACACACACACACACACACACACACACACACACACACACACAAAAAAAACACATAACATTGGCACCAATTCACCCACCTGAATGTCTCTGGTATGCACAGATGTATTTTATACCATTATACCAGCATGTTTTTACCGTTCTGCATTTTGTGGTGGCCAGAATACATTGCAGGGAATGATCTGTATTTCTTGGTATGTATGCAACAATAGGGTTATGCAGTAATGAAGGGAGTGCTTTATTGCCTCACAACAAGAGGCTCTTCAGTACAGTTAGCTTTGGTGCCATCTGTGCAGAGTTTGCATGAGACAAACCTGTTCACATTGGTTTTCTCCAGGTACTCCAGTCTTTTCCCACATCCAAAAAGGACTTCAGTAACTGAATTGATAACTATAGTGTTTGTGTGTGTGTGTGTGTGTGTGTGTGTGTGTGTGTGTGTGTGTGTGTGTGTGTGTGTGTAAGAGAGAGACAGAAGAAAGTCCTGGCAATCTATTTCTTTTCACAAGTTCCCTAGATACTCTGTGGATGGTGGCTCTTTTTTATAGTGGGAACTAGATGTAACTTGATAAAAATGGACAGATGGATGTAAATATAAATGTTTTACTGGAGACTATTGTTTCCCTGACACCAAGAATGAAATTATCAGGTAACAATTTTACAGCAAATGGCAGTGTAATGAGGTGCAATTAGAGCTGAACTGCTGAACTCTTAATTTGTTTGCAAAGGATGATTTTCCTCTTACTGAATAAGTTCTTTCTGCTGCTTTTGAGCATGCAAAATATGTGGTCAACAAATATACAGCCAGAGCTAGAAAGCCAAAATCCATTAACAGTGTTACATGACAGTATTATTTTAGAGACAGGTGACCAACACATTCACCACTGATAGTATCACGATATGCACTGCATTGGAAGTCATCCATTAGCTGATCGGGGCATTCTTATTTTTTTCACACTTTAGTATGTAACACAGAATAGCACTTTGTTCTTGTGTCAAACAATTTGAAAAAAGGGGTTATGGATGGATGAATGGATGGTAGCATAAGTGAATAAATCAGTGTGAGCACACAGATGTTCAGAATTTATAAGCTGATATTATTTTAAGTTTGCCTCACAGCAAGAGGTTCTCCCGTTCGATTCCCGGCTGGAGTGCGGGGAGTGCCTTCTGTGTGGAGTCTGCATGTCCTCCCTGCGGTTGCATGGGGGTTCGAAAGACATGCGTAAATGGGCGTGCCTTCGTTGAAGGTTAAACGTCGAGCTGGCACCTCGGCGTTCATGAAAATCTACTGCCAATCATTAGCGGACCAGAGTTCCGCTGTGGCGACCCCTAACCGGGAAAAGCCGAAAGACAACATTTTAGAGAATATTGTACTTAAAATTCTGAACTAGCACACTAAAGCTAGTGTGTCTGTTACCAGCATAATTCAGGTAAAATAACTGCTGAAGCCAACTGTAGTAGTGATTATCAATGCAATAAAACACTAAAAACAAAGCAAGCACAACTGTGACCCAGTTCAAATTATGTTTTAAATGTAGCACTTTCAGTAAAACTGTGGGAAAAAGTCATACTGTTAAATATTACAACTGTTACTATAACTTGGTGCTATAAAGTACAGGCCTTTGTAACCAGTAATTTAAAAGGAAATTATACATAATGTGAATGTTCCTGTATTACACTTACACTAAAGAAATGCCATTCTATAAAACACTGAGTGGTTACTATAATCGCAACTCGTGAAAATAATTATTGTTGCCCTAAGGTATTATGCAAGTTTCATAACATTTGACTTCTTATGCATCATTTTCTGTGTTCTTTCTGTTTTAGTAGTTCCTTATATTTCAGAAAGACATATTCTGTACTGAGGAAAAAAACAAAAATTATAACTGACCTAGTCATTCTAATCTGACTCACTTTGAAACCTGCAAGAAACATTTGCCTACTATCAACGTCCTGCAAAACAGCAGTGATATGTCAGCAGTTACTATACAGTGTGTGTCCAAACAGACAGTGGCAACTTTACTATATAGCAATAACCCACGCCTGGGTGTGGGTAATGCTAAATTTTCCCACGGTTGGCGTGGTTTGGTCCCGAGGACGAAGCCCGAGGGACCAAACAAAGCCAACCGTGGGTAAATTTAGCATTGCCCACACCCAGAAGTGGGTTATTGCTATTATACCATGACATTATTTAAGAAAAGAAACTATTACTTTTCTTAAATAATGGCATAGTATAATGCCTGTTTACTGCCCTTCCGCAGATGTCTGGCATCCGCGGCAGTTCTGATGTACTGCGCCTGCGCAGTACATCAGAGCTGTGGGCAAAAGCAATGGAAAGCAAGATCTCCGTTGCTTTTTAGTGTTTCACTATGTTAAATGAGTTTAACATAGCGAGACAGTTTTAAAATAAGCAACGGACATCTCCGTTGCTTATTTTAAAACTGTCTCGCTATGTTAAACTCATTTAACATAGCGAAACATAAAAAGCAACGGAGATCTTGCTTTCTCCGTTTTTTAAACATGCTCGCTATGTTAAATGGGTTTAACATGGCGAGACAGCTTTAAAATAAGCAACGGAGATCTCCGTTGCTTATTTTAAAGCTGTCTCGCTATGTTAAACCCATTTAACATAGCGAGACAGTGTTTTGAAACGAGTTATACTAATGGAAAAAAGTCCGGGCGACCGGACCTTTTTCCATTAGTATAACTCGATTTACAACGGGCACGCTGGCCAATCAGCGTGCACGTTTTGGGGGGATCATGGTATAATGGAAATCTAACAATGTGGAACATAATAGAATGTAGTTCTAAATATTTAGCGTGAAATGGGGCAGTCTCTCTCTCATTGTTTTCACTGGCTTAGTCTCAGAGAATAGAAGCATAGAATCAAATATTTTGATAAGAGATATGGCCCATTTAGTGTGTTAGTGTGTTGTATCCCTACATTTGGGATAAGGTGCAAAGTCTTTTTAGCCAACAACTTATTACTTTTTCTTCTGTCCAACATAAATCTGTCTCATGTGTGCCCCTTGCATTCCTAAATTCTCTCATTGCTTTTGGTGTTAACTTCTTGAGGAAGGCTTTTCTAGTCATCAGTCTTTCATCATCAGTTTTAGATATTACTTACCTCTAATATGTTACTAAAGCTCTGAGTGGATGTAACACTTCTACAGTGACAGTTTGTGACTGGATCATTAAATAACTTACCCACTAGTCATCAGAACAAAGGTGGTCTCTACAGTGTTCTCTAATACATTCAACTTCCATTAATTAAAGAGGTGTAAAGCAAGCCAGCTGACACAGAAGCAGGGTGTCTGTACTACCAATGAGCAGGATTTATTTAGCTACTGAGATACAGGAGGTTCTGACAAAAGGAAAGGCTGAGCATCTGATGGCTTTGTTGTTTTCCTGGGGAAGGACTGAAACTTTCTATTTGAAATATTACTCTAGGGATGATTCAGGGATTATTTCCAGACTGTGGGAAATAAAAGGAGAGCACCTCATTGCTCAATTTCTGGTGTGTGGAAACGGGTCTATTTTGCTTCTTTGAAAGCTCATTTCACTGAATTTCAATTCATCCTGACCAAATCATTGAATGCTCAAATTACTGAAAACTCATTTCACCTAATCTCATTTCACTGAAGTGAAGTACTGGCACTGTGTAGAGTACTATAAGGCAAGTAAAAGGTATATGCCGTTTTCCCCACTGTAGTGCGATCTTGGAGTTAGTATATATAGTTAGGGGTGGTGTGGGGGGCACAGCTTAGTTTGGTTTTATACTGTCTTCTGGAAAGAGTTAGTCATTGGTGTTGTAAGTATGCATGTCTATGGTTTAAAATGTATTGTTTTGAACATTTCAGTGAAATATAATATAAAACCAAACTCGGTGGGGGCCTACATCCCCCACACACCCCAATGTGGGGGGCTGTACCCCCCACCCCCCCAACTATATATACTAACTCCAGGATCGCACTACAGTGGGGAAAAAAATTGCTTGGCCTTACACAAAAAAAAACAAACCTTCAAACCCTACATAGTGGAGGGCTTCGCCCCCACACCCCCCTAACTATATATACTAACTCCAGGATCACACTACATTGGGGAAAAGGGCATATACCTTTTACTTGCCTTACAGTACTCTACACAGTGCCAGTACTTCACTTCAGTGAAATGAGATTCGGTGAAATGAGTTTTCAGTAATTTGAGCTTTCAGCGATTTGGTCAGTGTGAATTCAAATTCAGTGAAATGAGCTTTCAATGAAACAAAGTAGACCCATGGAAACATACTCATGAGTGTATTGCAGCCATCATAGTCTCCTCTCGAGAGGGTAGGTTATATGTAGAAATCGTTTCAGCAACCACATGAAAGAACGACCCTTACATCACCAATTATTCTTACTCTTTCAATGGTAGAATGAGAGCTATAGGTTGACATGGTATGAAGAGATAGCCAGTAAATCTGCCATGGCAGGAGCAATAATAAAGGAGACTGGTTCATATCAGCTATGTGCCAGCACTCACTCATGAGGATACAAGCTCCACTGTCAAAACTCAGCGCATCTCTGTAAATCAAAACTAGAGTTTAAGATAAGCCAAAATATTAATGGAAGCTTTAATAATAATAATAATAATTCTGAGACACCAGATACTGTAAATTGGGGTGACAGCTTTCAGCACAGATAACAATGTTGTAGAAAATAATAGAATAAGAAGCATAAAGCAAGCATGGTGAATGTGGAGGGAGGTTTGAGAAGTTTGCAAGAGGTTAAGGTAGGTGAGGTGCACATATGATATGCAAAATAAAATTTTACATTGATAATACCAAACACTCATGAAGTTAAAGGAGAAGGAATTTAGGCAAGAGGTATTATGTTGAAGCTGCAGACAAGATGAAGAAATTAAAACTCTGCATTTACAGTAGCATTGTAGTAAGGCAGTACAAGTGTAGAGGGACATGGCGATATTTGGGAACAGATTTACAGAAGGATGGTTGGTGTTGAGAAGGAGGGAGCAAGGTAACTAGACATGGAATTAATGTTCTGTGACAGTATGGGTAATGTGTGATAGAGCAAGGCAGTGGAAAGAGAAATGCAAGATGTGTTTCTAAGCTCACTATTTATTTATTTATTTGCTGTTGTTTAACCAGGATAGTCCATTGGGCCCAAAGAACCCGTTTTCAATGGAGTCCTGGGGAGAAAAGCTCCACATACAGATTATACAAAGATTATGTTACACAATACATAAAATATAAAGATTATGTTACACAATACATAAAATACAAAGATTAATTTCAATACATAGATTATATAGAGAAAAACATAAGTATCAAACAAAACAAGGGCAGATGAAAACAAAAGTGTGAAAAAAAAGTGTAGAGAAACTGTTAGAGAATTGGAAGGAATGGCTGAGGAGACCGATAGGCAAGAAAACGGAGTGGGAGATAAGGCAGAACAGACACTCAAACCATTAATTGAACTTCGGTCACCTGAGTCACATTAAAGGCTTTATGCCGCTACTGTAGCAGGTCTGCTACCTGTAATGCTTGAGGTCATGTGTCCTAGCAGAGTAATGATGTATAGGAAGTAGAAGAAAAAAAATCAAGTGCATCTCCCATCAAGCTTTTTTTAAGCACTTTCTTCACTGGGCCATGAAATTAGTTGGACATTTTCAAAGGGTAAGATCATTAATATTCATATTTATTATGTTTCTGAAAGTGGCCATATCAGAAATGGGTGATCAAACAAGGAAGATGCCCATATCAAATGGGACCATGTGTTAGTCAGACCATGAAACTGGTTCCACCACCAAGTCAGAAGTGGCCACACACAGTTGACATATCAAACCAGATGTATGGCCTTAGAATGCATTGCAGTAGGAGCAACCTGATTAAGTTTAAATACCTCCATGATAGTGAAGAATTCTTCCATAACATGCACTGAGACATCAGTACAGATGTGAAGAATTCTTCCATAACATGCACTGAGACATTGGTACAGATGTGAAGAATTCTTCCATAATATGCACTGAGACATCAGTATAGATGTGAAGAATTCTTCCATAACATGCACTGAGACATCAGTACAGATGTGAATAGTTCTTCCATAACCTGCACTGAGCCATCAGTACAGATGTCAATAGTTCTTCCATAACCTGCACTGAGCCACCAGTACTCATGTGAAGAATTATTCTGTAACATGCACTGAGCCATCAGTACAAATGTTAAAAACACCCAAAGTTTAGTAAGTAATGCCCCTTTTGGCATGTATCTGTTCAGACATATGCAACAACTAGAACACCCTCAGAGATACTGTACAAAAAAGATACAAGGCTTAAACAACATATCCTACATGGACCACGTCAAAGCCCTATTGTAGTACTCAGTCTCTTACACACTGCTAAGAGGTGACATGTCTCTAGCACATAAGGCATCCTCTGACTCAGTACTGATGAACATACTTCACATCAGTATGTCAAATGGTATCAGAAATACTCTCTCCAGAGCCCTGAACCTTTTCTGTAATATTAACAGAACTGTTTAGAAAGACAGGTATATCTGACAGAGGATTCCTCTGCTCTGGAACAGATTCCCCATCAACATAAAACAAAGCTCATCCCACCGTCCAAATTCAAGTGTAACGTGGATCAGTGGATGGGAAATAGGAAATTTACCCCAGGACTGCTACAAGTGATACCAGTAGATAGAGGAAGCTCTGAAAAGCTTTATCCCATGCATGGGCCCCCCCTCTTAATATCTTTGTTATGATCCCAGTAATTACCACTATATATAAATCTAGATCTTGGAATGGGTAAGGTGAATCTAAACACCAAATGGGATAGGATAATTTAAGCACCAAGTGGGATAATTTGTTAAGTTTAAAATGGCATGTAAAGGTAGGTAGCCTAGTGCTAACCTAAGAAACTAAGTAGAAAAAAATCAACAGCGAACAGTTGAAGAAGCTGATGAAGTTTTGTTTGAATTCCTTCTCATTTATGGGTAGAAATCAAGTGCAAAGAATCCAGCACTCACTCAGGCAGCCATTATCTGCCATCTTACCACCATCTTTGACTCTGACAAGCATTATGGTTATATGAGTACATGAAAATTTAGTATGAAATTTTACCAACCTGCATAAGTCTTTACACTGCAAATCTATACCCTCATCATATTTTTTTTAAATATTAATCTGCTGTCAGATCCCTGAATATATTGACAAATAAGGATCATTATCCAGAGTACATCATGAGTTCTACACCAAATTCAGTACTAAGAGAGCCATCTACAAAGTTGTTGGTATAATAATATAACAGTATAAACAATGGTCTGTTCACCAAGATCGTCACTGCAGATATGACTCGAGCCTTTGGGCCTGTACATCATTGTAGGCATGACCCGAGCCTTTGAGCCTGTAGGAAATGGACTACTTTCTAAACTAAAAAATAATGGTTGTGAACCTAATGTCATCACATTGTTCTACAGCTATCTTTGTAGTGGGTACTGCCAGGTGTCTACACCCCCCATTTCAAATAATGGTACCTTGTCATGTGGAGCATCTCAGGAATCAGTCCTAGGACTATTCCTATTATCGCTGATCCTAAATGGCTTCATCCAATCATCATAACTATGTACCCATACAATCCCTTAATATGAGCTCCAAGTAGCTCAACCAAAATCCTACAGAACAAGTTACAACTTAACTTTGCAGCACTTTGGAACTGGCAGGCACATATCAAGCTAATAATCAACTCAGAAAATCAGCAGCCATGTTCGTTCTTTGAAATTGCACAGAGGTTGACAGATGCTACACCAATCCTAATGAAAGATCATTTCAATAATGCAGGTAGTCAGGATACCCATCACAAATGTCTGGGACTATATTTGTCTGTTTGCAGAGTTCTACAGCTCAAGCTTAGCAACAAAATCTCTAAACCAAGTTCACTTGAAGCTAGGAGAGCCCTGGGAATAGATGTTCTCCCACTCAAATTAGAACAGACACTACTGATAATCAGTCTAAATTTTGCCCACAACACTGGTGTACTTCAGACAGTAATAAATTAGATCTAAAAAAAAGTATGTTTCCAGTAGACCATAGAACCCACCATTGTCTCCTTGTTCAAAAAGGAAATTGGCTACAGGTGACAGCAAGGGACGAGTGTTTGCTCACTAGGCTCATTTACAAACTTGCATTGTCAGAACTAAGAATAAATGCATACTCACACTAACAAGACCACCTTTCAACCTAGTCATAAATAACAAGTTATTTTTAAAAGTAGGGCCTGCAAGAAACAGCTACAAGTTACCCATAGCTCCCCCTCAACCTCCTCAGTGAAATTACTATCCTCCTAGGCCTCAAGCCATCTACTCTCCCCCTGAAACTAACTACTTGTAGGTTTGTTTCTTATAATAATTGTTCACTGTACATCCTAATGTAACTTTTTCTTACCTGTGTATACTAACTATATGATGCTTTGTTTTTCTCTTTATAATTGTTATTGTACATACTAATGTAACTTTTTTTTCTTCCCTGGGTATTTAGTGCATAACTACAATCGTATGTTAGCTGTCAAACATTGTTGTAACCTACTATGTACTATTGGAACTTTTTGTAACCTACTATGTACTATTGGAGCTTTTCTCCCCGGGCCTCCGCTAAAAATGGACATGTGTCCAGTCGGACTTTCCCAGTCAACAAATGTAAAATAAAATAAAATAAAATAAAAAAATAAAATAAATAAATAAAAAAGTTAGTATTTGTAATGAACAAGCTCTTGCATCAACCTTTTAATCAAAACTGAAACAGAACATTTACTCTGTACAGGAATACAATTGTTTCAGAGACATGATAAAAACAATAGGTAATTCATCTCTGTATATAACAATACAATTGTAATACAGCCATAAATTTCTTACTTTATTTATATAAGCTGCAGTACTTAACTCTCACATGCTGACCTAAATACTTTAAACCCAATGTTCTATACATAATAATTATTACTGTGTTATGACATTTTACTGTACCTGATGACATGATACTTGTATTGTATGCATTAATCCTGTTATTTGCTGTCAGTTTACCTGTCAATCAAATTCCATTGCCAACTTGCCTAGTAATCTCTGGATAGTGTCAGCTGTTCATGGGATCACTATAGGAGCTATTTGCAACTGAGCAGTATTGGGTGATTAGACTCTGTGTCTTTCGGCTTTTCCCAGTTAGGGGTCACCACAGCGGAACTCCGGTCTGCTAATGATTGGTAGTTGATTTTTACATGCCGAGTTACCAGCCCTGACGCACAAACTTCAACAAAGGTACGCCCATTCATGCATGTCTCCACACAGAAGACGCTCTAGCTGAGAATCAAACCTGGACAGCGTCTTAGTGTGAGGCGACAACCCTACTGCAGCACCATCACCGCGGGTACAATGTCATTTCTAAATAGATTATCCAATTAGTTTTTCATTTCTAAATACATTATCCAATTAGTTTTTCATCTGACTAATTAGTAAATATATAAAACCATACATGCTCAGCTTCAGTTGCATTCCATCCTTGTAAGTGCTGGCAACTGAACTAGAAAACTGGCATAAATATTAGCTTAGATTTACATTTTCCAGTTTCTATACACAAACAAAATGCACCTCAATGTTCACATCCAAGTCTATTTGCATTTTTCTTCTACCTGTGATACCAGTGGGAAAAAAAAAAAAAAACAGATTTTTCCAAATAGACATTCCTGGTCAGCAAATGGAAGCAGATTACAAAGAAACATGACCACAGCACACTATGTAGCAGTGTCAACCGGTAGTACATTTGCCTTTAGTGCTGGAAAAATTCATACCTCTAATTGCACTAAATGTAATACACATGGCTCTTCTATGGACCCAGAATTTGGATGAAAAAGGTCTTGGGACCAGCTCATCTACCACACAAATAAATACTTGTATATATACATAAATAAATAAGTATACCTACCAGTCCTTCTTATGATTCCAGATCATATACAAACTTGTATATAATCTTAAGATAACTATGTACCTAGATTTCTCTGCTCTTATAACTGACACCATTCATCCCACTTCATCCTCATAAATAGGGTGAAACTGTACTCCAAGGCATGTCCCTTCACCCACTTCAAAATATATCAAAATTGGTTTAGAGTGTGTGGCTTTGAAAATGATTCCAATACATAGTATAGCATTTTTACAACATATTGTCTACATTACCTACTTTCTTAATACCCTGAGCTGATTAACCATCTGTATTTTAAATAACGTTTTCAACTTTTACAACACATACAGTGTGTGTGTGTGTGTGTGTGTGTGTGTGTGTGTGTGTGTGTGTGTGTGTGTGTGTGTGTGTGTGTTTAGGTCTGTTTAAGTACTTACCCCACCTCCACCACTACCAGCATGCACCATTTGCAGATTGTAACATTTAAGCTTATGGTCATCAACAGTGTTTTTAATATGTAGAGCAGGTACATTGTTTTCATCAGTTTAATTTCTCCAAGTCTTTTGGGGTTCTAATACCATGATGGGAATGAACCCATTTCTAAGTCAAAGTATGATCAAAGTTCATTAAATTAGCATTGTTTCGATCTTTAATGTTAGCCAAAAGTCCGCTTCACAGCCCCCACAATAAGCATAGAACAGTCTCCTTCTGCAATTCATGTGGAGTTACATGTATCAGTAGCATATCTAAATAAGACTGTAAACTCTTTTTTATGAGATCCATTGCTCCTACTACTATTGCAACTGTCTGGGTATTCTTCCTCCATACTGACCTCATGGATTTTATGACTTTGTGTCTCTCTGTATGCAAGACACTGTAATCACTGGCTGTAGCAATTTCAGTGATGAATGCTACTTTTGTCTTCTTTTCATGCACTACTTTATCTGGTATTCTAGCATCTATTTTTTGAACTGATGGTAATGGGTGATCCCAAGTGATATAAACTTCATCATTCTCTATAATGCTTTTTTGTGCATGTTTCCAATGCTTCTCAGCTACTTCAATATTGTAATGCTTGCACAATCTCCAATGCAACAGTTTTGCCACATTAATTATCCCTTTCAATATACAGGCCTCTATCATTAGTGTATCACACCCAGCAATAAGATGTGTGATTGTTTCCAGTTCTGTTTTACAGAACCTGAATTTATCTGTTTCTCTCAAATGGTCAATGGATTTTTGTAAATCAAGGTGTACATAGTCCACTATCGTGGGCCACCAATATTAATCTTTTGTCTTTTGGTTTAAATTCACCTCTCCTTAACCACTCCTGCGTCAGAGCTTGAACAGCATAAGGTTGTTCTAGGAGTTTTCTGTACATGCAACTATAGGCCTTTTCCACATTTCACACTGTCTCATATGATCCTTCTCTTTATATTCTTTCTTTTGATTCTTGGCACATTCTGTTGCTTCCTGATTTTTGCCTAGTTTTACTTAGGTTTCCATTACAGCTTGACACTGATATACTTCTGTTAATCTAGGCAAGGAGGTCATCTTAGAGGTTTTTTCGTTGTATTTTAAAACTTTCACTATGGTTGGATCTAATGAGATCAGCAAATATGTATACAGTCCTATGACTGCAGATCTATACATGTAATCATTTTCAAGGAGGCCAATCTCTTCTTCAGACTGAGGAATATATAATCTTGGTATACACTGATTTTCATAAATAATTTGATAAGCGAGAAGCATTTTTCATGTTTTACTGTCCAGCTAATCCAATACCTTTTGGGTCCAGTCAATCATCCCAAAACTGTAAGTTAGAACTAGAAGAGCACATTGGTTTATGGTTTAGACTTTGTTCCTAGATGTCAGAGCTGTTTTCAGTATTAATTTTAGTCTTCCAAAATATTCCTTCCTGAGTTTTGTTCACATTTGTTCATGTTTTATTGTTGATCCTTCATCAATTCCTAAATATTTATACACTCCCTCCTGCTCAAGTTCCTTTATATCACATTCCTGTCCCAGACTGATATTTTCTTAGTGCTGCAGCTTTACTGCTTTAAATGTTACTTTTGCACATTTATCAAAACCAAATGACAGTGTTATATAATCTCGGAAAGTTTTGACCACTTCCAGTTGTGCTTTTAGCTCCTTATCTGATGAACTGTACAGTTTTAAATAATCCACAAAAAGAACATGAGAAGTATTTACACTTTGTTGTTTTCTGGGAGACAAATTGTTAACCATGACCTAATCTGTTAAGTAGACAGCTTAATGGAATCTATATAGAAGGATATTTCCACTCCCTAACAGCTAGCCACAACTTCAATCAATTGGAAAGAACAGGCAAGTCGAAAAAGTATATTTAATCAAGCTTGTAAAACAAATAACATTAAATAAGGGTAAAGAAGTTTTGTCTCATTCAGGAGACTTCATCAAATTACAAAAATACAATTTCCATTCCATTTTATATCATCAGTGTCTCTCCTAATTAAATAATTAATATTTTTGTATTCTGATGAAGTCTCCCGAGTGAGACAAAAGCTATTAACCCTTATTTAATTTTATTTGTTTTGCAAGATTGATTAAATATACTTTTTTGATTTGCCTGTTCTTCTTTCCACTAGACAGCTTAATGGGTTAAGGGCAAGACAAAAGGGCAGCGGTGACAGAGAGTCACCCTGGAATATCCCCCTTTGAATTTTTATCCCTGGGATAATAATTTGTCCTTTATCATGGCTTAGCTGAAGAGTGATTTGCCTCTGTTTCATGGTCACTGTAATGTACTGTAATTGATCAATGGAAGGTGTATCTTATACATCTGCAAGCACTCCTTTATCCATGAATATGGGATGCTGTCAAATACGTTTTTGTAATCTATCCATGCCATACTTAGATTTTTTTCTTTTTTTTTACAGTTCTCCATTATGACTTTATTTAACAACAAATGATCCTTTGTTCCTTTTGACTTTCTTTTATTACCATTTTGTTCTATTGCCACATATGAGTTTTCTTCTAAATGACTATAAACTCTGTTGGCATCAGTTCCAGTGCATAATGTATACATCGTTGGAAGACAAGTTATTGGTCTATAACTTTTTTGGATAGCTTGCAGGTTCACTGTTAAGCAGGAGTTTCATTTTTCCTTTTGTTAACCGGCTTGGTGTCTTTTGGGGGTATACATATAAGTACCTCTTAGTCAGGGTTAAATCTTCATGTAAAGATGTTAATACTTTTAGCCAGAAGTCATATATTACATCTGAGTCTGGGGTTTTCTAATTAAGAGGTTTTCTTAATTTCGTTTCAATTCCTCTGGCCATTACTTCATCCCATTGCATATCCTGTACATTTCAACTCTTACTGTTTCTTTTACTTCTTCTATCCATTCAGCAGCTTTATTATGTTCCACAGGATCTTCATAGATATTTCTCCAAAATGTGCCTATTTCTTCATTTTTGGTGGCATTTCTCTTCCTTTTGCTTTGTTTCCAATTCTCTATAAAACTTTTTTGGGTCATTGCTGAATTGCTTATTTTTTTTACTTTCCATTATATTTATCGACATATCTTCTAAGGTTTTCTGCCTGTGCTGATATCTTTAGTTTATTATTTGCGATAGTGTACATTGGATCCTGGTATGTTCTGATACTGCATGTTGCTTTTATAACATCTATCTTTCAAAGTATTTTTGCTGATCTGTTCCCACTTCTATACTCTAACAGTAACACTTCATGTCTTAATTGATTTATAGTTTCTCTAGTCAATACTTCCATGATGACATTTGATTTCTTCCCTTACTGCAGATTATTTTTGTGGTAAGACTTTATTTGTTATTAATGTAGCTGCATAGTAATATATCCTATTTACTTCTGTCATATGAATTTCTGTTAATAGTCTTGATTACTGTGTTCATTTGTTTTATCACACTTCTAACATTTTGGGTCTTAATTGGCTTTCTACAATCTATTTCTTTCATCAATTTTAATACCTCTATCCACCTCTACTAAATCAAGCAACTCTTCCCTTAGATCATATTCTTCTAAACTGAGGGCACATTCTTTGTTCTCTCTCTCTTTCCTGTGGGCATTCTACAGAAAGTTCCAGAACATCTTCCTGTGACATATTCTCTTCAGATGCATCCTGTGTCATCCATTGCTCTTTTATATCGGAACTCACTGACCTATCACTCCACAATATTGACTGCGTCAGAGTTGCTATCATTTTCTGTTCCTTCCCTTGCTGTGTGACTCCAACTGAACTTTTGTACTGGTTTCTTACTGAAGGTTCCAAAGTATCTTCATGTGGCAACTGATCAGATGCTTCCTGTTCCAACAGTTTTTTTTGGTACTTACGTATTATCGCAACCACACTTTTTTCACGGTTGCGTTAATACTTATGTTGCCCTGAAAAGGAGTGTGGGAATTATCATAACATGTAATTTAATGTCTGTATTAACAGCAAGTAAGTTTGTTTGAATTACAATCAGGAAACTACACCATGGGAAGAAACCACAAACATTACTACATCTTATACTAACTCCTACTTACAATTTTCAGCATCATCTCCTTTTAGATGGTGACATTCACCCAAACCCAGGCCCTTCCTCTACCTCTCCCATTTTCACACCTGGATATCCTTCCTCATCCCAGTACAAACCTAACCACTCAGCTAACTCCCTATTAGTAGCCCACTTAAACATTTGAAGTATTAACAACAAATTGACCGAGCTTCATGCTCTTCTGCAACTACACAACTTTGACATATTATGCCTTACTGAGACATGGTTAAAACCACAAGTACTAGACTGCAAAATTACCCCACCAGGATATAATATAGTTAGAGTTGATCGCCCAATCAAGAAAGGAGGAGGCATAGCCATTCTTTTACAAAACAGATCTCCACTAACTCTGAAATTCTTTTTACTAAACTACAACTAAACACTCATAAGGCCATTTATATTCTTTGCTCATATATTCCACCTGGCAACAATATCAACTGCCTTGAAAATATTCTTAGCTGGCTTTCTACTACTTATCCACAAGAAACCTTAATACTAGGTGACTTTAACATAGACTGGAATACCTGTAATACCAATAGCCCATCTAACCACATTAACCTACATGGCTTTACTCAAATAGTCTCTTCACCCACTCGAATCCACAAGCCCACCAAAAAAGAATCCATCCTTGACTGGATCCTTATAAATTCTTCACCTTCAAATTACACAATTGGAATTCTTCCCGATGACATGAGTGATCACTCCCTAACATACCTACGTCGACATAAGTCCAACATACTTAGACCTACTACCTTCAGAACCACTCGATCCAATAAAACATTTATCCCTGAAGCCTTCCAAAATTAACTTAGACTTTGTAACTGGTCACCCCTAAAATACCTTCAGCTTGATGAAGCAGTAGCCTACTTCAATTCTAAGTTCCTCAAAATTCTTAACCTCCATGCCCTTACCTGTACCATTAGAATTAGGACTAAAACTGCCCCATGGCTCACAAAAGAAACCAAACACAAAATGTTGCTTAGAAACAAACTCTGGTCTAAATGGCGAGCCACCAAAGATCCATCTGATCACACTAATTTTAAACACCTAAGAAATTCCACTAAATCATCTGTACGTCTTGACAAAAAAAACTTTTTCTTTCACCTCCAGCAAAATAACCACCAGAACCCAAAGAAATTCTGGACAGGGATTAATGCTTTACTTCACCCAGGCACATCTAAGACACCAACCCCTGCTAGTATTGCCAAAAATAATCCTAAACAGATTGCTGACTCCTTTAACAATTTCTTTACCGAAGCTATCCAGTCACTTGCAAACTCCTTACCTCCCACTCTTACATTGTCACCACCCTCCTCTTTTCCCTCCCCACCCACTTTTCAATTACAACCTGTATCTACATCCCTCATCAGTACCCTCCTTTCAAAACTCAAACCCTCTACCCCCTCTGCTGACTTATTACCTGCTCAATATCTTCAAATTGCAGCTAAAGCTATTGCCTACCCTATCTCTATCTTTATAAATAGAACCATCAAAGAAGGCACTATCCCTTCCACCTGGAAGATCTCTCATATTATTCCCCTTCATAAAGGTGGAAACTCAACAGAACTTTCAAACTACCGTCCTATTGCCCTTCTTTCTCCTTTAGCTAAAATCATGGAAAAATGTATACACCAACAATTGCTCGACCACCTCCTTCTTAATGGTCTACTAGCCCCCTTTCAGCATGGATTTCGTCCCTCCCATAGCACTACAACTGCTCTTCTTTCCTTTACCGATCACATAAATAAAAACCGCAATAATAACATCTTCTCATCTGCTATCTTTATAGAGCTTTCTAAAGCATTCGACATGGTTAATCATCAAATTCTCTTGAATCTTCTAAAATCTCTCTCACTTGATACTCTGGCACTACAGTGGTTCAAGTCATACCTACATAATCGAAAGCAGGCAGTCCTCTGGGAAAACACTCTATCATCCCCTCTTCCTGTCTCCATTGGCGTCCCCCAAGGATCTATCTTAGGTCCTCTATTATTTTCCATATTTATTAATGATCTTGCCTCTAGTATCCCCCAAGCAGTAACCATTCAATATGCTGACGACTCCACCTTGATCTCCTCAGCCACTAACCCTACCATACTTCAATCCCTCACCCAAAATGTCTTTCAGCTTGTAGAAAACTGGTTCTTACAGTGTTGTCTCCTCCTTAACCCAAATAAGAATAAACTACTGCTATTCACTCCCACACATAAAGCTAACACACTCCATTTCTCTATCGTATATAAAAATGGCACAGTCATATCTCCTGACACAACAACCAAACTTTTAGGGGTTACTATCGACCATAACCTAAACTATGACACTCATATTAATTCCACTATTAAATCCATTAACAAAGAAATTGGCTACCTCTAAAAAATTAAGCCTTTCCTTACTCCTATAGCCAGAACTACCATTGCCCACACCCACCTCATCTCTACTCTCTTGTATGCATCACCTTTATATACTAACCTATCCAAAACCAACCTGAATAAATTATCTACCGCCTATAATAGTATAGCCCATTTTGCTACCAGCTCCCCTTTTAGAACTCACCACTGCTTCAACCTAAAACAACTTCGTTGGCTTGAATTGCACAATCAACTCTTATCTCAGCAACTTATTATAACACAAAAAATCCTTTACTTTCCTGAAAAAACACCAATCCTTACCAAACTTATCAGTCCCTATAAAAATCTTTCTAACCTGCGCTCATCTCACAAACTTTTAGTATCCACACATAAATCCAATAATAAAGCAGGAGACTCACTTTTCTCCTCTGTAGTAGGGAAATGCTGGAACCAACTCCCAACAGACCTCATTACAATCTCCTCTTCCTCACTCTTCAAAAAGAAGCTAAAACTTTATCTCACAAACCACTGGCTCTGTCCATGCAGCAACCCTGACTAAAAATCTCCCTTCCTGCATATTACTAGATTACTCTTCCTAAATTATTTCACATTGTGCTATTCTGATTCTATATGCCACATAACCTGCAAATTTGAACTACTTCTCCCAGCTTCATTACCTCTCCTTCTTGCATTATTCTTAACAAACCTCTCTGTATTTCCTCCCCCCCTTTTTTCTTTCTGTCTCATTGTATCATCACTAATCCCCTCTCTACTCCTTGTATTAACAAAAAAAAAAAAAAAAAAAACATTGTTGTGGATTTAATGGGATGAGATTTTTTATTGTGAATTTAACTGTTGTTGTATTCTAATTATTTTATCTGTTATTGTTAACATAACCAAACAATTTTGGATTTTCTTCATGATCACAAGTGCCCTCTAACTTTGATTTGTATTAAATAGTTTGTCATTTTTTGGAGCTTTTCTCCCCGGGCCTCTACTGAAAATGGACTTATATCCAGATAGACTAGCCCGGTCAACAAATGTTAAATAAATAAAAAATAAAAATAAAAATAAAATAAACAA
The DNA here is from genome assembly GCF_019279795.1 of Protopterus annectens. NCBI lineage: Eukaryota > Metazoa > Chordata > Ceratodontiformes > Protopteridae > Protopterus > Protopterus annectens. Next base: position 205,629,903 of record NC_056740.1, on the reverse strand, counting down.
CTGTGAAAGTTACACACCATGCACTGTTCAATAGTTGTATGGTGTGTGTGTGGTTGCATAACAGTCATATAAAAAAAAGTTTATATTTTAAGGTTTGTAGTGTACTGGGCTTTCCTTTTCTGATTGGCGTGTTTGGTAGCATACACAGGCGGGTGGGGTAGGTTTATTAAAACCACTTGCTGTTTTCTTTTGGCATACAGAAGACTAAATGGTGTTCGTTATCTTATAAATGTTGTAGAGAACTTAATACGTTACTGTTTTATATACTTTGTATGTGCTGTATTGTATCGCAAGCTTCAAAAAGCATATTTGGGCTTTCCTTTTGTGATTGGCGTGTTTGGTAGCGTACATGGGCAGGAGAGGTAGGCTTATTAAAAATAGTCGCCGTTCTGTTTTGGACCACGGAAGACTAAATGGTGTTCATTATCTTATAAATGTAGGGAAGTTAAAACATTACTGTTTTATATATTTTTCTATGTGTTGTCTACACATGCAGCAAGCAAGCTTCAGCAGATGTGGTGGTGAAAAGTATTAACATATTATGACAACCACACACTGTCAGAATTCACGGCATTCTCAGCAACACGTTATTTAACTGAGAATGGAATGTTGCTGAGAATGCCTTGAATGCTGACAGTGTGTGGTTGCAATAATACGTAAGTACCATTTTTTCTTAATTTGAGGACTTACTGTTCTATCATGCTGTGACTTTACCAGAGTTGTATTTTCTGCACTAAATCCTTTATTTTGCAGGTAATCCTTAACTTCAGTGTCTGTTTCTTTAACTTCTCCATTACTAATCCTCTTTTCCACTTTCCCCCTTTGTTTTCTTATTTTTAGCATTGTAAAATTTCCATATCCAAATGCCTTTGCCTGTATTTCTCTTCAAATATCTTTGCTGTTACTTTTTTGTATTTCATAGTTTTGCTTTCTCCTTTGCATAAGTAGTACACCATATTAAATCTCTTTTTTTCTTTCCCATGTCCATATTTCTTCTTCAGATGTCTCCCGCTCCTCCTGTTTCTCCTTATCTTGGGGACTCATTGTTCCCTCGTGCTGTGACATGACTTGTTTAGAATTTCTACATGAAATCCTTCATTTCACAGGTATTCCATAACCTCAGTTTGTATTTGTTTAACTTCTACTTCACTAAACTTCTGTTTTATATTCTCCCATTGTGATCTTATTTTTTTTTTATTTTGAAATTTTCCATAGCTGGGTGCCTTTGCCTGTATTACTTTTCAAATAGCTTTGCAGCTGCTTTTTTGTATTGATTAGTTTGGCTTTCTCCTTTGCATAAATATTATACCATATCAGATTTTTCTTTCCTTCCCATGTCCGTGTTTCTTTTTTATACCTTTCAAAAATCTCTTGGTTTTGTTGTTTATATTTTCGCACTTCCTCAGTCACTTCTTTTTCCAAATGGTCCAAAGTTTTTTGGTCTATGTAATATTTTTCATGAATCTGTTGGATTAATGAACACAAATTTGCATTTGAAGCTTTTGACAGTTTTTCTTGTGCAAGTATTTTTTCTTTCCTCTAATTTCTCTCTTAATCTATTTAAATATCTTCTGTCCAGAAATTCTGGATTTCTTGCATAATAGTAATACATAATTTCTTTCTTACCCTTAATAGTCCATTCTATCATTTTTATGTCTCTTTTCTGGCTTGTCAGTTTTTGTGGACTACTACAACAAGGGGGCCATCCTCCCCTGAGCGAGCCTAACTCCTAATTGTAGGAATGTTTTCATATCTTGGGGATTCTGCACTGTCATTTTTTTCCAGTCCAGGCACCAATGCACCTACTAAAAATGTGCACTTTTTTTTTTTCTTATCCTGGGACTTGTGCATCCAGCTGTCTTTTTATTTTTTAACCTAATGATGTTTATAATATATGTATGCTATATAAAATACAGATTATATATCAGTGTCATCTTGGTGAGATTTTGTAAAAACAGGGTCCACCTTGTGAAGGTACTCAACAAGAGTTTAGGATTAATTAAATTCCAGCAATACTACTGTCCTTTGCTTGCTGATTTTATCATATCTCTATTCAGACCCCTTGTTTTTATATATGTGATATCTTTGATGTGCTTAAATATCTTTTTCCTTGGTCAATAAAGGTCTTCCCTAAATGAAGAACAAGACTAGCTATTCACTGCTATATAAACAGCAATCTGTGCTGTATTTCCAAAAAGCAGCTAATCAGAGTCAAGATACCCCTATCTGCTTTACTTATATGTGGGATCTGATTAAAATAATCACACAGTATCCCATGTAACCACATATATTTATCATTTTTGTTTTCTCCTAAAGCCATACAGTATAGATTGATATCTAACAAGTGCATCACTTCTTTCTTTTTATTTTTGTCAGCCTGTTTTTTACAGTTCAAGACTTTTAATGTCAAATCAATGTATTTTCATTAAGTTTTGTATGATAACATTTTCAGTAAATTAAACAGAGTACATTACAACATAAAATAGTTTTGTAAACCAAACATAGACAGTTTGGTAAAAAAGACATTTATCTTATGATGATTAATTAATTAATTAATTAATTAATTGATTAATTAATTAATTAATTAATTAATAGAATCTAATTTGAAACAATAGAAAATGTTTGCTAAGGGCATCCACTGATTGTATGCTTGACCTGAATTAATAATGTCTGACTAAATATGTTTGCATGACTTCATGCAGAAGTGTTTTTGAAGCTGTTTTAACAACCCATTTCATAGATTTATTGCCAAAATCTTATTTCCTTACAGCCTGAAAAAGGAAGTGACTGTTTACCCTAGGAAATATTTCTGTAGCATCATGGGTCAGCAGACTAATTTTTTCTTGAATTTCAACAGTGCTTTGCAAAAGATGACTTCCCATAGGCCAACCCTTGCCTGTCTGGGGCTATGAAGCCCTGCTATGTGGACCCTATAAATCATTTTAGGTGAATATTTAGTTCTTTTAATTCAGATTATACCAGTATTTCAGGCAGAGTATTAAGAGCAGAAATAGCTGATAATTTACTGTGGATCACATTATCTACAAATATGAACAGCAAAGATATAATAACAGTTTTCTTTTTAGTGAAACTCAACATTTCATCAGTAAAACAATTCCCTTTTGATGAAATATTTATTTACTGATTGTATTAGCAAAAATATAACGTTTGGATATGAATTCCAAGCAAGTCTTTTCTATCTATACAAAACCATATTTTTATGTAAGTACTATTTGACTAAACAGCTTTAAACATATATTTTTTATATTTCAGGAATATAGTAGATTATTCATGTTTTTATTAAGACTAAATGGACCATAACTGTTCTTCAGTTCAGTTAATGAATAATCCAACATGCAAGCATACACCATGCCTTCTTCATAACAGGCCTCAAAATCAAAAACTTGAGAGCTGTAACGTTGAAGTAAGTCCTTATTTAAAACATATGCATCACTATTCTTCTATGCAAATATGAGTACACATTACCAGCATCTTTTCTCTTAAATCCTTAAACGGATCTCAACTAATGCAATACCGCTAACTCACTAACTGCTGTAGAATGCTCACCAGTCACTTAATAATTCCGTAGTGATCTAGAAACAAGAGCAAAAATGCATTACACGTAATATAATCTGTCTGGGTAGAAAATTTAAACAGTAACTAACTTCTTAAAAATGGTATAACATAATAACTTGTGTTGTTGCTAGTAAGCCGAAGATGTTTCTACTTTTGTTTTGCCCTCTTAGCTAAATTAGCAAAGTATTGAAGTCATTAGCAATGTAGTGGAGTCACTTAGGAAAGTGAAAATTCTGTAAGTTTATTATGCACAGTTGTTCCAAAGCAGATAGTGTTATTTTGGGGGTGCATGTGCTGTGAAGGTACTTCTAAAGTTTAGAAAGTGATGTTAGGGCCGATTTTTATTACACCATTGTGTAATATGGACTGGGGTTGCCAGTTTTAATGATTTTATCTGAAGAGTTGTTTTTTTCACATTAAGGAATGGTGCATGCCTACATATAAAACTAATCTAGAAAAGAGAACTGCTTTTTCAGTGCTGTATGTAGTTCAGAGAAATGTTAATCTATGGCCAGGTGATGGTGCACAGGAATTTACTGTGCTGTTCATTTGTGCTTCTTTAATGCTGCTAAACAGGGATTTCTTACACTAGTCCTTTGCGTTTGTTTGCCCTAGGTTTTAGCTCTAGTCTGGCAGCACTGGCCCAGACTTCCTTGAGGATTAGTAGTGTAAAAGACTAGCTGTGGCTTGATTTAAAGAGTGAACACTGGTATTGCAATGGTGCTACTAGAAGAATAAAAGGAGACAAAAAGAGGTGGTGGCGTTTCACTGACTAGACGTCACACCATCCCTGTTCTAGATCATCTGGAGCTCAAGCTGGTTCTCTATTGTCAACTGGTTTTATCTTTCTAATGAAGGAGTAAGATGAGATTTACTGTCTTATTTGGGTATTATCTCTAATGTGCACATAGGTTCATAGGGGATTACTAGGCTGACATCTCAACTGCCCGTACAACCCTAGCCTGTTTTACCCAGATAGAAAGATAACAAGGGTCAGCAAGCAGGGTTTTGACAATTTCTACAGATTTCCTCTGCCTATAAGGGACATGGGCACCACCCCAGGACTGCATTTGCGATTTCCCATCGATTCGCCCAGATTGCACTTGAAGATGTTCAGGGAAGGGCTCTGCTTCACGTAAATCGGAAGCCTATTCCAGAGGAGGGGCAATCTCTGGGACACATATGTTTCTTCAGCATTATTTATTGATGTTAGAGATCAGGTTTAGATCTTTGGAGCTGATAACCCTTGTGCGGTTAGTTTTGTGAATATACAACATTTTCATCATGGTTGGGTCAGAGACTGCCTTGTAGGCCAGGCATAGATCACCTCTCAGTAATCGGTAGAAAACTGAATACAGTGTTAGGGATTTTTAATCAATCCATATATTACATGTTAGTTATACCCTATATATTTTTTTTTTTTTGAGGATGATCCAGATGTTGCAAGTGCCTGGTAAGGTACATGCCAAAGGGTGTATTGTACTCGATTATTGGTCTGATGAGGGCCAAGTACAGTGGTTATATGACATCCTTAGATCTGGATGCCATGCTCTTACTTATACACTGAGCTGGGAGTGCTACAGAAATCTGAAAGCCCAAAATCCTGAAAACCAAAATCCTGAGACCAAAATCCTGAAAGTTCAAAATACTGAAAACTCAAAAATCCTGAAAACTCAAAATCCTGAAAACACAAAGGATACCAACACTCACTATATTCCAGCACAAGTACATACAGAAACAAATAAAACACAAACTATACTACTGTTCGCCAAGTATAAGCAGGGGGAAGGCCCCCCTGCACCCCCTACACCCCCTGCTACTTAAATATATCAGCTTCAAGATTGCACTTAGTGTAGTGAAGTGCAATCTTGGAGTTAATATATTTAAGTAGCAGAGAGTGTAGAGGGCACAGCCCCCCACATGGGGAGTGCAGGGGGGCTTGCCCCCCTGCATATAGTTGAAGTGTAATACATTTCTGTATGTACTTGTGCTGGAATATACTGAGTGTTGGTATCCTGTGTGTTTTCAGGACTTTGAGTTTTCAGTATTTTGAACTTTCAGGATTTTGGTCTCAGGATTTTGGTCTTCAGGATTTTGGGCTTTCAAGATTCTGTAGCACTCCTGCTGAGCCACATAGAAGGATTTCTTCACCACCACAGACACATGGTGGTCAAAGCTCAGATTACTATCTATCTGAGTACCCAGATCTCTAACCACTGGGTCCACTCTTAGAGGGGTGCTATCTATGTTGTAATCTGCAGAGGTGTTTTATTTCCTAAAGGGTATTATTATGCACTTTTTCACATTCAATTTGTGGCCATGACTCTGACACCAGTCATTAATCTGTGTCACCCCTTTCTGTAGGATGTCAGCATTATTTAAGGAGTCAAAGATTGCCCCCAACTTGCAGTCATCAGCAAACTTTGTTAGCCAAAGGCCATCTACATTTGCCTTGACATTTGAAAAGTATATCCCAAACAAGAGGAGGTGCCAATACTGAGCCCTGTGGTACTCCACTTGTGACTGGACTCCAACTGGATGTGGCTTCCCACATTCTAATAATAATATGTGTCCTAAATGTAAGCCACTTGGCTATCCATCTGGTGACATAGAGGTTTATGCCCAGTTTTGTGAGTTTATCTATAATACCTGGGTGGGATATTGTGCCAAAAGCCTTGGCCAGGTCAAGGTAGGTGGTATGGACTACCTTATCCCATCCATGGCCTTGATAGCCTTCTCAAAGAAGTCTACCAGACTGAGCAGGCAGGACCTGCCCTTGATGAAATTGAACAGAGTTAAGCACTATTATTTAATGTGTTTAAAATAAGAAAATGTTACTGTGTTGTAGTTGCGATTGCTAGAATGTTTAATTAATTTAATTTACTGGGTATTTTGATATCAGTATATGCCTGTATTCACCTACCTGACAAGTTGTATAACTTCAATGTTCTATTAACTGATAGAGGATTATCTGGTCTGCACCATTTAACATATTTCCTAATTATGAAGTGTTTATAATAAAAGTTGTCTGCAGTATCTCTCTGCTTTTACTTGAGTTTTGAACAAAGTGAAGCAGTCCCACTGAATAAATAATGTGGTTGTGGTGCTATTATTTGATCATGTAGCAGCCTTTTCTTAATTCGAATATATGTTTTTTGATAATTTCCTATGAGGTACAAACAATATTTATCCTCTTTGTTAAAATCTTTTTCATCTATTTGATGGAAGTTACCTAACATCTTTGTTGCTCAATACTAGAAGATATGGCATTTACAAACAAAAAGTCAAAATGCATTCCTTAAATGTTACAAGGATGGGAAATAATTACAACTGGTTTTGCATGGTCCTAAATACTGATAGATCCCTTGGCTAAAGGTAGCTTTAACTAGAAGCTCACTCAGTTTCTATTTTATTTGGGCAATGTATGTCTGTTATCAGCCATAGTTATGCAGATACTTTTGTTCTATGAAATGAATCAGAGTGATTTGCTTGACAATAGGATATATTTGGGCCTAACTGGGTCCATCAACCTAGCCTGCATAACCTACATCTTAATGAAGAAAAATTGTACCCCTCTATTTAAAGTTAGAGTACTTCCACATTATGCAGTATTTCACTCACAACCAAATAACATAAGGTGTGATGCTACCATGAAAAAGTCATGGCTAGTACCACAACATTGTCTAAACAACTGCCAGCTGAAGATTCAAGATGCAGCATCATTTTTATTTACATTTATTATTCACCAGGTAATGCAAAGGATTTCCTGCACGAAACTGTGGACATTCTCATCAGTTTACGTAGTCACCGGAGGACATTTAATTTCTGCGTTGATGTTTAATCTTCATAATTTGCTTAGGAGAGACTGTTGATTATTTACAAAACCTGATCCGTAGATCTCAGCAGGCCAAAACCAAGTAAACACAGAAGAGCTAAGAAAATAATCTACCATTACTTAGTCCTATACAAAAACAAAAAAATAAATAAAAGGTATGTCTGAGGCTTCCCATTCTTCTTGTATAATTTGGCTTTATTTATCTTAGATAAGCATCACCAGATCTAACAGGTAGTGCAACTAAGTATGAAAAAGGGGATCGTTTCCCAACATTAAGGTCCTAAAGAGACAAATCAAGTTTAGCACCAACTTGGAGATGCACTCTTTTGTTGAAAATTTATGGTTATTCCTGCTTAACAGCATCATCAGGTGTGGTAAGTTAGTAGGCGTTATCTGATGTGGACCTCTAGTGTGTGATTTACTTTTAAACAGAAAGTTAATTCTGAAAGCCTTCCATGTAGATTGAGCAAAGCCTTTTCTTAAATGTCTGTTAATAATTATAACTACAGGGTAGGCTACAGATTTAGATGTTTGTTTTAAATAATGTGGTAGAAACCCATCAATAGCCGATGATTCACATGGCTTCATTTTCTTCAGTAATTTCGTATCTTCTTACATTGTAACTAGTTTGAAAGTGAAGGAGAGTAATGTTGAAATGTTTTCAGAGATGGGACAATGGGTTATGCAATAGTCTAAATTTGTGCGTTTATCGATGATTGACTTAAAGCGATTGATAAATGTGTCGACTATGTCCTAGTCATTCTGCAAGGATGGAGGTTAGCAGTCAGTGGTATTACTCTTTTCCATTAATTTCTTGATTGTAATCCAAAAGGCTGAAGTTTCAATTTAATTTCTGTTTTGCAAGTGAATGCAATAGTTTTGTTTAGCTAGTCATATTTTTTCTCACATATATTTTGAAATTCTTTATACATAAATAGTAAGAGAGGATTGTTAGACTAAACTCCAAAACACAACACATGGCACAAACCATACTTAGTAAGTTCCTCGCCTAGTTCAAGGAGCCCCAGAGTCATGGATGTTGAGCCTGTATGGCAGGCATCTACCTAACCAAATATTCTAATTATATGTGACTCCATTGTAAGATATACAAATGTACCTCTTACCAGACCGAGCAAGAAAAAAAAAGCAATGGTTAGTTGCTTGTCTGTTGCCAAGATCCATCAGCTCGCACAGGCACTCAGACCCCTGACCATCAAATACTAGTATGACTCTGTCATAGTACATGTGAGTGAAAAAGAAAACAAAACTATGTAATTGTGTAACAAATGTCTGCGAGTACACCAATAAGTGCCCAAGCTACTGTACCGAAAACAAACTTGTAACGACCAGCGTTAAAAGGAATTACTAAAATTTATTACAAAAAAACGAACAATACAAGAGTTTAGCGCTTTCACCCACATTAACAGGGCTTCCTCAGAACTCATAATACATAGCAATTCCGGTGCTTAAATGTCTTTTTTGGCGCCAAAAACATTTAAACATTTAAAGTGACATTGCATATAAAAACAGTACAAATGATACATAATACATATAATTCCTATCACTGTAATCTGTTGCTGGTATTGTATAAAATAAAAACTGAGTAAAAATACTCTGAATTTAAAATGTTGAAAATTCTCAAATTACCAAGTTAATCTGAAAATTCTAATAAACATGTTATTTATAATAAATTAATTAAAATAAAAAAAATGTTAGTTTGAAATTAATAATTATTTATTATTTGTTATCGATTCTGGTGCACAACAATGGTTTTATAGATATATGGTCATTTAGTCCTGGGACGGTGGTGGCATCAAAGTAAATTTGCCACCAGATCTCTCTATAACTTAACAGGCTCTTCACATCCTCTCCTTTTGGGTCAGTTTTTACTATTTCTAAAATGACAAATTTAAAATAGTGGTCGTCCCCTTCATTTAAAATGTGCCTGTATAATGCATTGTTCTTGTCTTTCGTCTTTATGCTGTACATGTGGTCATAAATTCTTTTTTTAAGATGTCTCTCAGTTTTACCAATGTAAAATCTATATTTTAGATTAAATTTATCATGTCTATCTTTCTAAGTGTTTTTGTTGACCTGTTCCCTCTTCTATATTCTTCTAACAATGACAGTTCTTGTCTTAATTGCTTTATAGTTTTCTCTACTTGATACTTCCATGATGGTATTCGATTTCTCCCCTTCCTTTCCCCTCACTACCCTGTGTTAGAACTTTATCAATTATTAATTTAGCTGCACAGTCATATATCCTGTTTACTTCTGTTATATTGCATGGATCTCTATGGAGAGTCCTAATTGCTGTGTTCATTTGTTTTATCAAACTTCTGACTTTTTGGGTTTTATTGACCTTCTGCAGTCTATTTCTTTCATTGATCTTAATATATCTATCTCTATTAAATCAAGCAACTCTCTTCATAGCTCTTTTTCTTCTAAACTGAGTGCACATCCCTTGTTGTCCATTTCCTGTGGGCATTTTATAGAAAGTTCTATAACATCTTTCTGTGGCACATTCTCTCCACTTTCATCCTCTTCCATCCGTTGCTCTGTCACATGGGAACTCACTGACCTATCACGCCTCAACATTGACTGCATCAGAGTTTCCACAGTTTCCTGTTCCTTCTCTTGCTGTCCAGCTTTAAGTGAATGTTTATACTGGTTTCCTGTAGGAGGCTCCAAAATATCTTTATATGGCACCTGACCAATTGCTTTCCATCCCACTGGTTTCTCCTTAATTTGGATGTTCATTGCTCTATCCTGTTGTGGTGCTCTCTGAATTAGATTTTCTACACTGAATCCCTCACTTCACAGGTACTTCATAACCTCAGTTTCTATTTCTTTAATTTTGGCTTTACTAATCATCTTTTCTACTTTCCACTTTGACTTCTTATTTTTTGTATTGTAAAGTTTTCCATGTCTGAATTCATTTGCCTGTATCTCTCTTCAAATATTTTTAGTGCTGCTCTTTTTGTATTGATTAGTTTTGCTTTCTCCTTTGCATGTATATTACACCATATTAAATCTCTTTTTCTTTCCCATGTACATATTTTTTTTTTCAGATGTTTCCTGATCTTCCTATTTCTCCTTATTCTGGGAACTCATTCCATCATGCTGTTATGTAACCTGTAACCTGTGTTAGACCTTCTCCACCAAATCTTTCACTTCGTAGTCACTCCATAACTTCAACTTCAATTTTGTTTAACTTTTACCTTACTAATCTTCTTTTCTACATTCCCTCTTTGTGATATTATTTTTTTTTATTTTTAATTTTTCCATATCCGGATGTGTTTACCTGTATTTTTCTTCAAATATCTTTGGAGCTGCCTTCTTTATACTGATTAATTTGGCTTTCACCTTTGCATAAATATTCCACCATATCAAATCTCTCTTCCTTGCCCATGTCCATATTTCTTTTTTACTTTTCAAAAATCTCTAGGTTTTGTTGTTTGTATTTTTGCACTTCCTGAAATGCTTCTTTTTCCAAACAATTTTCTTGGTCTATATACTGTTTTTCACAAATCTGTTGTATTAAAGAGCACAAATTTTTATTTGAGGCTTCATTCAGTTTTTTCTTGTGGAAGTATTTTTCTTTCCTCTAATTTCTCTCAATTTGTTTGTATATCTTATGTCTGGAAATTCTGGGTTTTTGCATAATAGTAACAATACATAATTTCTTTCGTATCCTCAATAGTCCACTCTGTCATCTTTATGACTCTTCTTTGGTCTATCGGTTTGTGTGATTTTTGTGGACTGAGAATCCTTCTACAGCAGGGAGGCCACCCCCCCCCCTCCAAACTATGTAGACAGGGTTATGATCCCTGAGATCATTAGACAGAATGCCACTCATAACCTAGATAGTTAGGTGCTTCATTAATATCCAATCTAGTGTGTGTGTTCAGATTTGGATTTTGGGTCAGTTCTGGTAGGATAATTTATTAGTTGTGAAAAGCCTAGCCCCTGAATATTGTAGCCTGGGAGAGTGCAGGTTTGGAGAGACCAATGTATACTAAAATCCATAATAGTGTGTGTTTTGCCCTAGCGAGAGTGACTATGCATGTGCACGCATGCATATGAGGGTGTGTGTGTGTGTGTGTGTGTGTGTGTGTGTGTGTGTGTGTGTGTGTGTGTGAGAGAGTGTGTGTGTGTGTGTGTGTGTGTGTGTGTGTGTGTGTGTGTGTGTGTGTGTGTGTGTGTGTGTGTGTGTGACTTTACTACAACACATATGTTCTAACTATACCTGGATATAAACTTGTATCCTGTTATTCTTGTGCTTCTTTATTTACACACTACGAGGTCACATGGGACATATCAATCCACAAACATCTGGTATAGACTGCACTTTCATCATATGTGTGCATTGTGCACATGCTACCACTGCTAGGGTGTCCGGGGCAGATGTTCTTGATAATGCAACCTACTTGACGGTTCAGAGAATGCAATCTCATTCTATTTATCCATATGTCAGCATAATTTCCTGCAATTGTGTGTGGATTATTCCTGCTGTTTTCTACCTGTTTTACTTCCAGTCTTTATGAGTAGGGTATGAAACTATCTGCTTTCTCACTCACTTCACATTTAATGCAATACTTGTTCATACTGCAGAGCATTATTTGAATGTCACATTCTGCAATATAGCTGGCTTTTCACACTAGGTTTCTCCGAATGTAAGACTACTGACATATGTTCATGAACACTGGGCAGCATTATATGCTTTGCACAGTGTTTCTAAATCTGGATCCTGTTTAGACCAAATTTCCATCCTACTAGTATGGCACATCAAATAACATTCTCGTGTATATGTTCAGGTATCTGGCTTTTGTGACTAGCTGCAAAATATACAGTGGGATTTACTAGAAAGGTTCACATGCAGACAACTAAATGTTTAAAATTATAAAATGAAATGGCACATGAAACTCCCAAGCAGAGGTTTGTTCCAGCTTGGCAGAAATGACATTCCCACCAGACTTCTTCAAAACCGTTTTGTATTCATGTTACAAAAATAATCAATCACTTACTTCACCTGATAAAATTGCATGACAACAGCCCCACATAAATGATAAAATACCCATTACAAATGACTCCAGTGTTTTATTCTTAAACAGAGGCTTAACTGAAAACCTTTCTGTAAGCCCCTTTTCCAAAATATGGTCTTAAAATGCCTACCAGCTTCTTTCAGAAAGTAGTAAATAATTTCTCTATCATTCCATGTATGCTTATAGATAGATAGATAGATAGGCAGACAGACAGACAGACAGATAGATAGATAGATAGATAGATAGATAGATAGATAGATAGATAGATAGATAGATAGATAGATAGATACATTTTTCCCAAAACCTTGAAGTTTATTACATTTACAGCTGTATTTTATTGTTTGTGTGTATCTTCCGGTATGCACTTTTATCACTTTAAATTACCGGTGTGGCGTTTTTTTATTTCTTTTGTTTATTTAGTACCCTGTTTTGTGGTGGTTTTTGTTTACACTTTAAATCATTGTTCTGTTGTAGGAATTTCAAAATTGCTTTTGACAAATTATATTTTAAACAGGTATCTTGATATACATATGGAATGAAATGAACATTGTAATAGGATATGAATTAAACTACTTTTGCGTGAGATTAATGCCATGACATAGTTCTATGTGTTAAAATGATTCCCTACCCCCACAGGAAGCAAAGATGCAATGCTAATCAGCATGGGATGTGAACATCACTAGTTGCACAGATTAAGAATGACATTGCATTGCCCCTCCCCCAGGTTCTGGGTGTTGAAACGAGCTGTAAATCTGCCACTTCTAGGGAGTAGATGGCCTTGGTAAATCCCTTCACCTTTTTAACAATTAGGTACAGATGTCTTTCGTGTGCTTAGACTTTCTGTGTACCTTTGCCTGACAGGCACTGAGATGCCTGTTTCAGTTTACTGCAGACATATTCCCTTTGTATAAGTCAGGTGATACAGTTATTCTCACTTGGAATTTAAAAAGCAAAACAGCCTCAGAGCAAATGCATACAGGATCATATCAGAAATATACTGTGTGAAGAATCCTTTGCTTCAGTTAATTTATGCAAACATTTTATAATTGGAATTCTAGGTAACATTAAAAAGAACATGCAAAGTTGATTGCACAGTTATATTCACACAACTGCAGGGGATAAGTCATCATAAATACAGAAATAGCAGCTATTCTGACAAAGCATTTTAAAAGTTAAATATTTGTATATCTGATATATCACCACTAAGTCTTAATACCCCAGTCTCTTAAATTTTCAAATACTTACTAATATAAGCTGGAAAAACAAAGTGGTCTTCTCTGCTAATTGTTTTTTGTTTTTAAATTGATCATGCATACTTTTTGTTTTAATAGGTTTCTATGTCTTTTGCATTTATTTTTTAATCTGGAAGTGAAAGACAATGGGTTAAGGGCTATGACATCGTATGAATTTATTTATATAGTAAATAGATTGATTAGTTGAGTTTCTACTTTTGTATTCCAAATAATTCTGGGAAGGTCAACTCAGAAAAAAGGTACTCATGCCTAATGGGTTTGACTACTTAACAAGTTAATAATAAAAATAAATAAATCTTCACACTTCTCAAAAATGCAGTGTTATTTGTAAAACTCTTTAAAAGATGTCTGAAAAGAAACAATTATTTAACCTCTCAAACACACACACACACACACACACGCACACGCACACGCACACGCACACGCACACATACTTTTCATCAGATGACATTTAGTTAGGTAACTACCTACAAACCTTGCATTTCAGAAAGGAAGCTGTCCCACTGAGAAGTTTTTGCATTGTGCCCATGTTACAATATACAGGCAGGAAAGAGAAACAAAGTGTCTCCTCCCACTGCACTCGGCTTCATTGTTTAACCAACTGCAGGATATGACTGTGGCCGCTGGAATTCCTTATTACTGTATGAGTAACTTGTAACTTTGTGTTATATACACAAAGAAAGAGTAATCTAGAAGTTTCTGAAGATTCTTAACTTGACATGAAGAATTCTATATCAAAATGAGACAGCATCCATAAACTCAGGTGTCTAAAAGTTATCTGCACACAGTTGTGTAACTATCCTTTTTTTCTTGTACTACATTGCAGCACTTAACCAAATGGTGTAAAAGCTAAAGTGCTCACTGCAAAATGCTTAAAGTGCCTGATCTAAAGTTTTATTATACAGAATGTAGCATTCTCCAAAAATCGTGGTTTGCTAATGAAGTGATTGTTTCCAGAATTCTTAAAGTAATAGTTGTATTCTGGTTACATCTTAAAGTTTTAAAACACAATAAAAAATATTTAGTGAGTTTAAAGAGAATTAAGAAAAATCCTTGATAGCATTTTAGGGATGCAGTTAAAGGTGTCTGTAAGCATTCATAACATATTTTCCTCTACATAATTTTCAAAACAGTTTAACAAATGCATATGCCATGGCTTTAAAAAACTGGAATGTATTAGGTGAAAATATTCAGTTTACTGCTCAACATAAAGTATTATATGTGAATAAAGATATTTGCAAGCCTCCCTTCACCAGATATCTTGTGAGATATGCAAATCTCCCCTGGAAATAAATGTTTCACACATTGACTCATAAGTGTACAATGGCAAACAGGTAATTTGATGATGACCTAATTTGATAATTAATAAATAATAATAATTTCATAATCAGATAATCTGATGATTTAATGATGGGCTTGAGACAAACAAGACGACCTGCACTAGTCATAGATGTGGTTGCCCCTTATTTGGGCTCATCAGTGTTGAATAAACAGCAAGTTTTGTTTTATTCCGAAAACAGTCAGATTAACAAGAAAACTTTACATAGGTTCATAGGAGGTTACTAGGCTAGCGGCCCTAGAGCCTTTATAAGCCTAGCCATGTTAATCCCAAGTATCCCCATTTGTTCTTTTTGGGTGGTTCGCAGAATTAATTTATAAACAGAATGGGTCTGGGATCAACACCAGCTACCCCTGTCCATGAGGGACATGGGTGCCACCCCAGGAGTGAATTTGCAGTCTCCCATCCAATTATCTAGGTTGCATTTTAATAGGGTCAGTGAGGAGCTCTGTTTTACATGAATAGGAAGTCTATCCCAGAGAAGCGGTAATCTCTGGGAAACATATCTGTCTTTCCAGCATGTTCTTTAATGACACAGGTTATGTTAAGATCCCTAGAGAGAGTGACTGTTGTGCCACTTGACTTGCAGATGTGCAGCATTTCCATTAGGGCAGGATCGGAGATTGCCCTGTAGGCCAGACACAAGTCACCTCTCAGCAGCATATAAGATACAGAGTAAGGTGACAGGGCTTTCAGACTGTCCACGTAAGTCATGGCTTGGAGTCCCTGTATTTCGACTAGTTTAGACCAGTTTACAGGCTTTGCTGTATTCTGGGCTGTGGTGTAGTTCCTGTGTTGTCCATTACCTTACTTGGATAAGAAGGAAGTTTCTTTGCTCACCAGTGGGAGTGGGGAGCCTTGAGCAGCCTATCTGTCCCTGAAGAAGTGACCTCAGCACAAGAGCTGTAGTAACTGGCTGTTTTGGATCATTTCTAGCTCTTTTGAAGTTCCCTGTTTAAAATCTGCCTCAGAGCGTTTTTTTCTGGCTATACTACTCAGAGACAGCTCCACGTGGTCCTGCAGAGTGGTCCTAGCTACAGAGAACTGAGAAAAGTGACTACTTTCCAGATTTAAGTATTTTTTTCTGTTTTTTACTTGGAATACCTTCTCTTGCTTATTTTAAACAAGCTTATACTGTTTTTTTAACTGTTTGCTGCATTATATAGTATCTGCACTTAAAATTTTACCTGGTCGAAAATTGATCGAAAATCTGTTGTTTGTTTGTTTAATTTAACTGTTGAGGCTGCCCACTAAAGTGTGCTAGCCTGTGTAACTGATTTATTGCTGCCTTCTGTATTTCTGGGTGTTTTCTATCTAAAACAAAAAAAAAAAAACAAAAAATAATCCTTGTTTTCCCGCCTCTCCTCGACTAGTTTAGACCAGTTTACAGGCTTTGCTGTATTCTGGGCTGTGGTGTAGTTCCTGTGTTGTCCATTACCTTACTTGGATAAGAAGGAAGTTTCTTTGCTCACCAGTGGGAGTGGGGAGCCTAGAGCAGCCTATCTGTCCCTGAAGGAGTGACCTCAGCACAAGAGCTGTAGTAATTGGTTGTTTTGGACCATTTCTAGCTCTTTTGAAGTTCCCTGTTTAAAATCTGCATTTGCGCCCGGTTAAACAGGGTTAAACTTTTTTTGGCTCCGCCAAGTCTGCTCTTCAAATTTTCCCTTAGAAAGCTCTACTCTTAGAATAACCAGTCTACTCGTTATATTATAAGCATAGCACCTGTTCTCAAAGCTGCTCTTCTAAGCAAGCACTCTCAAACTCAAGTAGCACTACATCCACCTACCACCCCAATCACTTCCCTTAAAGGCACAGCACTCTCTTATAATATTCTAGCATGTTGAGTGGTAGATTGCTAGCATCTTCTCCTGTTCAGCTGGTTAATCTGGGAATCTTGAGACAATGCTATAATTTTCTCATGTACACAGACAACCCTCTCCTCCTCCCAACAAACACAAATACATGTGAGAGATGCAACTATATAGCCAAACTGGAGGCTGAACTCTCTCAACTCAGGACTGGCAAGACCAGACAGGAGGAGAAGGTAACCACACACACAACAAACCCAGTCACACATAGACCTACCCCAACTGCAAATCAAGCACATAATAACACAAAACATACTCGGAGGCTCTATTAAAAACTTACCAAAACAACAGAGGCTCCCAAAGCAGACACCCAAAAATCCACCACCTCAAAACATAACACATGCAACACATACTTCAATAAATTGGTGTGTCAATAAATCACAGCCCTTAAGGCCAAACACTATGCCTGATACACTAGTGATAGGTGACTCTATAGTCAGACACACTGACATCTCACTTACCAGGCTGAGCAAGGAGAGGGTAACGGTAAGCTGCCTATCGGGGGCTAGGATCCACCATATAACACACGCACTCAGGTCACTCAAAAGCACGTACAAATATGACTCCGTCATTGTCCATGCCGGCGTGAATGACCTGAGACGCACTCCTGGACTACATGAAAAGAGACATAGAGGAGCTCTCTGATTATGTAGCCCAGGCTGGTATGACCCTGACCCTGAGCAGCATCCTGCCCTCACCAAGAATGATGCCACAATACAAAGACAAGATGATCAGCTTTAATAATTAGCTCAATTACTGGTGTCATTCTAGGGGGGATCCAATGTCTGTCTGCTTGGGATGACATGCTGGACAAGCCACGCTGCTTCGCAAGGGACGGCTTGCACCTGTCACCACTGGGCTTCCGGATATTGGCTAAGGCTCTTGCCACCCCCATAGTGCCTTTTTTAGGCAAGGCTCAAAAGACGACCCCACCTCCTTAGAAAACAAAAATGGAAAAAAATTAAGGGTACTGATGCTCAATGCCAGAAGTCTAAATCTCAAGATGCAGGCTCTCGAAGCACTCCTCAGTATGGAGAACATCGATGTCTGCGCTGTAACCGAGACCTGGTTCAAGGCTCCTGAGAGCACCCCAACGCTACCAGGCTTTACCTCGTATCATGCTTTTCGGCCCTAAAACCCGGGCCGAACCACAAAGGGAGGGGGAGTGTCCATATTCATCAAGGATACCCACACCTCCAGGTTAGTGGCAACTCATGAAGCATCGGATACCATCCAGGTGCAGCTAACCGTAGGCAAAACTGCTATACAACTGGTTGCATGTTACAGACCACCCTCCCAATCTCAAGAACCCCACTCAGCCTTCCTGAAGACATTGGAAGATATGAATGTCTCACCAAATACCATCATATTGGGAGACTTCAACTACCCTAACATAGACTGGGTGCACTATTCTAGCCCTAACACCCTAGCCCAAAGGTTCCTGGAATTCATAAACTCAAATGCAATGGAACAGCTAGTCACCTCTCCCACAAGGGGGGATAATATACTAGACCTGATCATCACAAACATGGGGACAAAATGCTCCACACCGGAAGTAGTCCCCTCACTGGTGAGATCTGACCACAAACTAATCACCCTGGATATACATTTACCACCTCCACCCCCAGCACAAAAGCCTACAGTGACAAACTTCTCAAAAGCCGACTTTACACTTCTCAAGACTGAGATGGTATCATTTAAGCCCACAGAGCCAATGGAAACCACATCCCACAATGCTGAATCCTACACAAATGCTTTCTACGGACATCTCCAAGAATGCATGGATCGTGCAATCCCAAATAAAACCAAGACCCTCTCCACCAAAGGAAAGCGTCCTGTCTGGTGGACCCCAGCCATAAACAAATTGTATAACAAAAGAAGGAAGCTACTGCAAGACAGAGCAAAATCCCATAAAGGGAAGGCATCTCTGATCAGCACTAGTAGAAAGCTACTTTCTCTCATAAAAACATCCAAGGCCAACTTTGAGAGAAAAATCACCAAGGACACTAAAGATAACCACAAGGCATTCTTCAGTTATGTTAGAAACCTGGATGGAAACCCTCAGATATGCTCAGAGTTAGTACACAACGACAAAAATTTACCGAACCCACAGATATTGCCAACATTCTGGCAGACAGGTTCAGTGCAAATTTCTCCCCTCCCTCACCTCCAAAAGAAGAAATACTCATCCCAGCTGAATGTAACCTTCCTGTCATCTCTGATGTCCAGGTGAGAACCGCCCTCAGCAAAGCAAAAAACACAGCATCTATGGGACCTGATGGTATCCCCGGCTGCGTGATACGTGAACTCCAAGAGGAGCTAAACCTGCATATAAAAATGTTATTTAACCTTAGCCTTACTACAGGATATGTACCTGAACACTGGCGTACAGCAACAGTGGTCTCACTCCACAAGGGAGGCTCCACTACAGACCCTGGGAACTACCGCCCCATAAGCTTGACCAGCCTGGTTTGCAAAGCTATGGAAATAATTATTATGGAACTCATAAACAACGACATTGAGGACTTACAGACACTTGATCCCACCCAGTTCGGCTTTGTAAAGGGCAGATCCTGCCTTTTGAACCTGGTTGACTTTTTTGAAACAGTCACTAGAGCCATTGATGAGGGCAAGGCAGTCCATACAGCCTACCTGGACTTGGCTAAAGCCTTCGACACAATACCCCACTCGGGGATCATAGATAAGCTAAACAGCTTAAATGTAAATCCATATGTCACAAGATGGGTTGCAAACTGGCTAAAGAACAGAACCCATAAAGTCAAGATTGCGGGAGCCATGTCAGACTCAAAGCCAGTTACAAGTGGTGTCCCACAGGGCTCTGTCCTGGGACCCCTCTTGTTCGGCATTTACTTCTCAGATGTGAAAGCAAACATGGGAGGGTTGTGGCTGACAAAGTTCGCAGATGACTGCAAACTAGGCGCCATAGTCGATACACCAGCTGACACATACATCCTACAGAAAGGCCTCACCGAAACGGACAACTGGTGCCGGAATCATGGCCTTAAACTGAATGCCAAGAAATGTATAGTCATCCACTTTGGGAAAAACAAAGTACCCACAAATTATCACATAGACAGTAACCCACTGAGTACCGAAAAAGTAATCAGAGACCTGGGGACCCAAGTTGATAGTGACCTCTCATTTGACACCCACGTTGCCAAAGTGGTTAGAAAGACTTTCTACCTTGCCCACCTTATCATGAAGGGGTTCACATCCAGATCAAAGGAGGTCATCGTGCCCTGTACTCCTCCCTTATCAGGCCCATGATTGAGTACAATGCCCCATTTGGTATGTACCTCACCCGGCACTTACAACAGCTGGAGAGACCCCAGAAGTACCTCACCAAGAGGATCAAGGGTCTCCAACATATATCATATGCTGCCAGGCTAAAGAAACTCCAGCTCTATTCAGTAGCATACCGCCTGCTCAGAGGTGATCTGTGCCTGACGTACAAGGCCATGTCCAACCAGGAATTGATGGACATGCTCCACCTCAAAAAATCCAAATCCATAAAAACTACGAGAGCCAAAGATTTAAACCTCAGTACAAACATGAATAGAACATGCTGGAGGGACAGATTCATAACTCAGAGGCTTCCCATACTCTGGAACAAAATCCCAGTCCATGTTAGGCAGAGCCCCTCACTGACTCTCTTCAAGAGAAATCTTGACGAGTGGATGGGAGATCGTAGGTTTACCCCGGGGGTCACCCCTGTGTCGCTACTTGACAGAGGCACAGTAAACTAATTTTAATAAGTAAGGGGGTCTTCAATGTGTCACTACTAGACAAAGGCACAGTATTCTAAATTTATTCTATACACCTTAGTACCACTACATGGGGTGGTGAAAGCCACATCTCTCGGGCTAGGCTTGCAAATGCCCCAGGGCAGATAGCCTAGTACTAAACTATGAAACTATGAAACTATGAAACCTCTGAGGGCTGCTACAGGTGTCTGGTGAGGGACATGCAAAAGGGTACATTATACTCTATTAGTGGTCTGATGAGGGTCGAGTAGAGTAGACTTATAACATCCCTTGACTTGGATGCTATGCTCTTGCTTAATGAGGTGAGCTACATAGAAGGCCTTCCTTACTACTGTGGAAACTTGGTGGTCAAAGTTCAGATTACTATCAACCTGTGTTCCCAAGTCTCACACCAACAGGTTGGAACTCAAGGTGGTGCTGTCAGTATTGTAATTTGTAGGGAATTCCATTTTGCCAAAAGGACTAATAATGAATTTTTTGCATTTAGTTTTAGACCATGGCTTTTGCACCATCATTCATTTGTGTTAGCCCTTCTTGTAATATGCTGACATCATTAGGGGACTCAATGATTGCTCTCAGTTTGCAATCATCAGCGAACTTGGTAAGCCAGAGGCCATATACTTTGGCCTGTACTTCTGAGAAATAGATGCCATAAGGGGCCCAGCACAGACCCCTGTGGTAGTCCATTGGTGATGGGTCTACTGGTTAAGGCGGAGTCACCAATTTTGATAGAGTGTGTTCTGTCGTTGAGCCAACTGGCTACCCATCTAGTAACATAAGGGTTAATCCCCAGCTGGGAGAGCTTCTCAGTGATGCCAGAGTGGGGGATTGTTTCAAAAGCCTTGGCAAGGTCATGATAGGCTGTGTGCACTGTCTTACCTTCATCCATGGATTTGGTGACATTCTCAAAGAAGTCTACCAGGTTTAATAAGTATGATCTACCCTTAACAAAGCCAAAATGGGTTAGGTCCAGCATTTGGAAGTCACCTATGTCCTTGTTGATAAGGTCCTTAATAATTCTTTCCATGGCCTTACAGATAATGCTGGTTAGACTTATAGGTCTGTATTTCCCAGGGCGAGTTGATGGCCCACCTTTGTGCAGGGAGATTACTGTTGTTGTTCTCCATTTTGCAGGAACATAGCCAGTTCTCAACTTTTATTAAAAAGAATGTGAGGGGGTCTACTAGGTATTGTCTTAGATTGTTTAGTAAACAACTTGGGATATTATCTGGTCCCACTGAGGCCATGTTTTTGGCTTTGGCGAGTGCAGAAATGACCTGTTCTCCAGAGATACTAGGCAGAGGACTGGTGTCAGGTATGCTTTGGGATATGGTAGGTGGGGATAGGGGGGTGAAGTTTGCACTGAATCTGTCATCTAGCAGGTTGGCAATATATTCCATTGTAGTATGAGTGATCCCATCTACAACCAGTTCGGCACATAGCTGAGCATTCCCTTTTAGACTTTGGATGTAGTTAAAGAATGTCTTATGATTGTCCATGGCTAGGGATGTGATTTTAATTTCATAATTTGATTTAGAAAACTTTACAAGATTTCTGATTTTCTTGTTTAGGCTTAGGAGGCAACTCTTCCTCTGCAGAGTGATATCCCTCTTGCTTTTGGACAGCAGTTTCTTCCTCTTGTTATAAATCTGTTTACACTTGAAGTCTACCATGGTGGCTTGTTTTTACAGGAAGACCTGGTTTTGATCCAGTCAGGTAACAGCAGAGTTTATGCAGTCACTTAAGTGTTTATACAGGGCATTTGTGTACACTTCTGCATAGTGATTGTTGATGTCTCTGATTGCGAGTGGTATGAAGATTTTTATGCCACCGCTTAGTAGGCTGTAGTTAGCTTTGGTAAAGTTTTTTATAATTTTTGTTCCTCTGAGGGTGTCAGTTCCAGTAGTTACTACAAATGGGACTGATTTGTGCTGTATCTAACCAGGGAAGGCATCACGCACGGGGAAGTATAGTGAACCCCCATGTTGGGGTGTACTATGTGCAGAACATTAGAGCCCCTAGTGGGGGTGCAGACTATCTGCTCCAGAGCATTTGGGTTAACAAAGTCCAGGAACCTCTGGGTGAGCGTGTTTTTGTTTATGTCCCCCAGTCTATGGAAGGATAGTTAAAATCTCCCATGACTAAGGTTTTGGGCTTTATGGCGAGGGTTTCCAATAAACTGAGGTAGGCAGTGCGCTTATCCTGATTCAGGGTGGGGGATCTATAGCTGCCAATGATGTGGTATGGTACTTTCCCAATAGTTCATTGGACATACAGTAGTTTGAGACAGCCATGCTGTTTGACCAGTCTCGAAGTGTATTTGTCTTTAATGAAGATGGCTGCACCACCACCACCTTGGATTCCCTCATGTTTCATTTTGAGATCTGAATGTGTGAAAGGCATTGTAGCCTTGCATAGCTGGAGTGCTCTCAGCAGCCTTGAACCATGTCTCGATAATTGCACAGATGTCAGCATCCTCTGAGATGAGGAGTGCTTCCAGGGAGTGCAGTTTCATTTTTAAACTCCTAACATTAGGAAACACAACCCTGAGTTTGTCTCGATTAAATTTTGTTACATTGGAAAATTTGTTGTTTTGACAATACCTAAAAAAGGCACTATGGGGGAAGCAAGGGCTTTTAACACTATCTGAAACCCTAAGGGGAACAGGTGCAGACTGTCTCTAGCAAAGTATCAAGGTCTATCTACCATATCCTCCCAGGATGACAAATACTGCATCCCCTGGACTGACACCAGAAGTTAAGTCAATTGTCAAAGTCATTCATTTTTTGTTTATATTGTGGCATCATCCTGGGTGAGGGAAGGCTACTGCTTAGGGCTAGGGACATACCCATCTGGGACACATAATCAAAGAGTTCCATCATGTCTCTCTTCATTTAGTCCAGAGAGGTACATCTCAAGTCATTCACTCCAACATGGACTATGACAGAGTCATAACAGTACTTGCTGTTGAGTGACTTGAGTGCATGAGTGATTTGTTGGATCCTGGCACCTGATAGGCAGATGACCATGACCCTCTCCTTGTCCAATCTAGTGAAGGGGACATAGGTTCATAGGTAGGTAGGTACTAGGCTATCTGCCCAGGGGCATTTATGAGCCTAGCCAGAATGTGTTGGCTTTCGCCTCCCTTTTAAATTAGTTTCCTGGGCCTCTGTCTAGCAGGGCCGTTGAAGTGATCTCAGGGGTAAATTTACGATTTCCCATCCACTCATTAAGACTTCTCTTGAAGAGAGTCAGTGAGGGGCTTTGCCTAACATAAACTGGGATTCTATTCCAGAGTGAGGGAAGTCTCTGGGACAGGAATCTATCCCTCCACCATGTCCTGTTTATTGTTGTGCTGAGGTTTAATTCACTGGAGTGTGTGGCTCTAAGAGATTTGGTTTTCTTGAGGTGGAGCATGTCCATTAATTCTGGGTTGGACATGGCCTTATACGTCAGGCAGAAATCACCTCTGAGCAGGCGGTAAGCAACTGAGTAGAGCTGGAGTTTCTTTAGCCGAGCTGCATAGGGCATCTGTTTGAAGCCCATGATCCTCTTGGTGAGGTACTTCCGTGGTCTTTCCAGCTGTTGCAGGTGTCGAGTAAGGTACATTCCAAATGAGGCATTGTACTCTATTATGGGCCTAATGAGTGATGAGTAGAGGGGCACAATGACCTCTCTTGATCTAGATGTGAACCCTTTTGTGATTAGGTGGGCTACATAGAAGGAATTTCTAACCACTTTGACAATGTGATTATCAAAGGAGAGGTTGCTATCTACCTGGGTCCCTAGGTCCCTAATTACATCTTCCGTACTTAGTGGATTACCACCTATGTGATAATTCGTGGGCACTTTGTTTTTCCCAAAGGGGATGACTATGCATTTTTTGGCATTTAGCTTGAGGCCATGGTTCTGACACCAGCTATCTGTCTCTGTGAAACCCTTCTGGAGGATGTCTGTGTCAGCTGGAGAGTCGATTATGGCCCCCAGTTTGCAGTCATCTGTGAACTTGGTCAGCCATAGTCCTCCCTTGCTTGCCTGTACCTCAGAGAAGTATATACTGAACAGGAGGGGTCCCAGGACCGAGCCCTGTGGGACGCCACTTGTAACTGGTTTAGAGTCGGACATGGCACTCACAACTCTGACCATGTGTGTTCTATCCATGAGCCAGTTGGCAACCCATCTCATGACATAGGGGTTAATGTTCAAGCTGGTGAGCTTATCTATGATGCCAGAGTGGGGAATGGTGTCGAAGGCCTTGGCGAGGTCCAGGTAGGCTGTGTGGACTACCTTTCCTTCATCTATGGCCTTGGTAACTGTTTCAAAGAAGTCAACTAGGTTTAGGAGGCAGGATCTGCCTTTAACAAAAATGTGTGTGTCTTACTATGGAGTCGCCTTTGACCAAGACATTTGATGTGTTTTGCCCTAGGGGCTTATTTATTGAGACACAGGTGTATGTGTCGATACGTGTAATGGTTTCTTTTTGTTTTGTGTTGAGTGCTCTTCGTTTGTTAGGCTTTTAGTGAGCACCTCTGCATATGTGGATTTATGTGTCATGACTGTATTTTATGTGAGAGGTGAGGTTTGCGTGAGAGGTGAAGTGTGTATGCTGACAACCTGTTTGATGTCTAGTTTGTTTTTATGTGAGAGAACTGACTCCAAGTCCGCAGTGTATTTGCGTCTCTCACATAGGATGTTATAGTTTGCTTTAGGAGTAAATGGTTGTTAGTATACATGAAGCAATTGCTACATTGCCTCAAGATGCTCATATCAATTAAGCTGGCAGGAGAAATTATGGGAAATTATCCGTCCATTGTGGCAGGATTTTTCTGAACGTGGTATTTGGGAAGGAAGTGGGCTAGCTGGACTTAGGACTTTGGCTTGACAAGTGGGCTAGTTTGACTTCCAGTAGCAAAGGCAGTGGGTGTATAGTAGGCTGTGGATGATAAGTGTGAGAATGCTGCTTAGAGCTCAACTGAGTTACCCCTTGCTCAGCAGGGAAGCTTTGGGGGGGTTCTACTGGAAGGTCGCTAGGGAAATATAGAGTTCCCAGACGTTTGGATCTATACAGGGCTTGGGGGTAGGTACTAAATAAGGTGGAAATAAAACAGTAAAAGTCCCATAGCAGATGTATATATGAATCAGACAAGAAGACCCTAACAAAACAGAGAAATATGCATGCAAAGATATTTGTAAAAGTCTTTTTATCAAGGTACCTAGAAAAGTATGCTGCATTTTGCCTAACTTTAAATTATACTGTATTTTATTTCTGAACATTGTTTACATTTTGTGGTTAACATCTAATTGTGATATCTTGAGATTTTCTTCATGGAGTTTTGTTTATGAGCCCTTCTTGGTATTTTTTTTTTACTTTTTTACTATTTATTGGTTCTGCATTGTTACATCACATTAACAGATTTCTTAAAAAAACACATTTGTGCACAGTAAAACCACATTAGAGGGTTTTGGTTAACACTCTTCTAAAGCTTTTCTTTATGTAAATTATTATTTTGCTCAGACAGAATCTCTTTTTGTCATTCATGACTAACTTGTGAGTAATCTTTGGGAAAATTCCACCCTGCAATGTTATTGCCTATACCCCCGAAGTTTACTAAAAAGTATTTAGACAAAAAGAACCATACATTGTGAAAGCTTCAGTTTTACAAATTTCAACAAAATAATACTTATGAAGAAACAAGTCTAAATATTACAACCCAGCTTTTAGTATCTAATTTTCAAGAGTACATCTTCATGTTTATGATTTATTTATTTAATTGCGTTTGTTGAGGGAATTTGTCCCACTAGGCTTCTGCCTATTTGCAGGGAGAGACTCAATGTGGCATTTACGTGGTCATAAATATGGTATCTATTTACACTGCACCACTGACAAATCAAAGGCAGCAAAATACTGGAATATGATAACACAGTGTAAACACTGAACCTTACAATGCTACATCTCAAATAGTGGTGCTTGCACCATTTTGCCACAAATCAAATCAGACGTGTAATAAAAGATGGTCAGTATAATTCTGCTATGAAACATGAACTCAATAGTCAGGCCATAGATATCTATATATATTTTTATATAAATATATATATATATATATATATATATATATATATATATATATATATATATACACACACATATATATATATTGTTGTTTGTCTTTCGGCTTTTTCCCGGTAAGGGTTTGCCATAGCAGAACTCCGATCCGCTAATGATTGGCAGTAGATTTTTACGAAATGTCAAGGTGCCAGCTCGACACCCAACCTTCAACAAAGGCACACCCATTTACACATGCATGTCTTTCAAATGCTACCCAACCGCAGGGAGGACATGCAGACTCCACACAGAAGGCACTCCCAAGCCGAGAATCAAACAGGAGAACCTCTTGCTGTGAGGTAACAATGCTACCGCTGTACCACCGTGGAATGAAAAGAAAAAAAAAAAAATATATATATATATATATATATATAAAATAACTTCACATAGATCAATTAACTAATATAGCTGACTTGATTTTGAGTGCCAGTTACATGGGATAGCTCTGTTGAGTGAAACCTGGATGTGAAACCAAGCAACCTACCAACAATGAATTAAGAATTGATACACTGAACGTAGGTTCAATGATAGGATGCAGTTTGAAAGTGGATGACATGATGGTAAGGAGGTGATTGGATAGTCAGTGTATCTAGGAGACAAAGTGGAAGAGGAGAACAGGAAAGTCTCTTGGCCTAGGCTCACACGTCTACTTCTCTGTATACACCAGACATGATGCCGAATATGTAGTGAGAGAGGGGTATCTGAAGACAGTGAAGGATGTCATCAAAATAAATATCAGATTCATGGCAATCCAACTCAAATGTAAAGATGGAGCATTTATCGTGCTCTCAGTCTATGCTTCACAGCAGGAAGGCAATATAAGGAGAGGAGGACATTCAGGCAGTATTTGCATAGACCCCCCCATATAAAGTGGAGCATAATGAGTTGATTTTGATAGTGGGTGACGTGAATTCTCATACTGGAACAGATGGAACCAGATATGAGGATTGCTTGTGTCCATATGGTTGAGACAACAGGAATGATGGAGGGGTGATTCTGAACTTCTGTCTGGCAAATGGCTTAATGTGTATTGTTATACTTTCCATAGCAAATGTAAATAACCAGCCCTTAATGATAGGTATATTCTCCTTATCATATACTGCATCGAAGTTTTTAGTGGTTGATGTAAAAAGTGTACTATTTTTGTAATTAATTTTTTGATGAGCATCACCCCTTGAACATTTTCTTGAAGCTGAAAAGTCCTGACATGACATCATAAAAGATGAACCCACAATGCCTAACTACCTACAGAAGTGCATAAACTACTATTTTCCAAGTTAAGTGCAGCAATGTGGGAGTCTTAAATCTTAATAAGACAATTTGTCAGCTATACGTTGCAGGTGGAGCACCTACATTAAAAATGAACTAGGGATGATCTATTTGTGAATTCATAATGTAAATAAGTAGATTTTCATCTAAAGAAGTTTGCTGTTTTTGATTAACCAGAATGCTCCGCTGAAATATATATATCATTGCTAGTACCTAACATGACCTCATTTTCTGGATGTGGTCATAAGGAAAAGCTTTCACGGTAACATTAGGAGTATACTTGGAAATGAAAGCAAATGTAAAACACAGATATATGAGAAGTGTAGCAATACACTTTAATGATGGCCAACAAATGGTTCACTAAGAAGGACACTCACATGATTTGACCAGCATGCATTTTAAGTGCACTTACTATGCATAACAAAATGGTCAGTGGGGTGAAATCAGAAACTGAAAGGTCTGGTGCGGCGGCAGGACAATAATATGACTTTATACTCTCAGTGACGAAATACCTCTTGGCATGAATTCAATTAAGCAACCTTCTTGAAAGGGAATAAGCACAGACACTATTCCAATTTTTAAGAATTACCTGTCTAACTAACACCTTACTGTCAAGGTCCAGTTATCCCTCTTTCCTTCAGCTGTTGTCAGAAAAGGTGTCCCACAAGGCTCTTTCCTTGCTCCCTCCACTTGTCCGTCATTGTCAATAAACTTGCCACTGACTGCTTTCACCTTTCTCTACTAATTTATTCAGATGACATGTTTCTGTTCCAGTCAAATAACTCCCTCACAGCACTCCAAAAAGAACTTCAAGGTGATTTCCTGCCCTTACACAATGGATTAAAAACAAAAACCTACTTCTTGACACATCAAAAATAAAGGTACACTTTATAGTGCCAAGTAGAAGCTACACAAAACATATTCTTAGTTACAAACGTCTGATAACAATAACAATGTCTTAATACCAGAGTCCATGGCTAACCCAATCTCTCAGTTTCACTCTCCATTTTGACAAAAACAGGAAAACGGTTAACTGACTGCTATTCTGGGACAACGAACTGTGCACTTTTCTATTCAAAGCATCCAGATCAGACATGGGTAAAAGCATCCTCGGTCCTCAGTTGGAATACATCCTCCCGTTAGTAGCATCTCCTTCAAAGACCAAAGTGTGACTAGGGTGGGGAAAAGGAGGTAGCTGCCTCAGGCACAAGTTGTTTGAAGGCATGAACAGCACAACCAAATCTGATTGGTTAGTACTGCAATAGTCATTTCTGTAGCTGCATTTCTGAGTGCTGTTATGGAAATGAACAGAAGTTAAGTACTTGTTTCAGTATTTTGTGTGGGGGTTATAAGTAGCAAGTGGTTTGCTACATTTTTTGATAAAAAACCTATAAGACCAGGACCTGGTGTTCCTCCTTTGAAGAGAATGAAGGAGTGCCAGATTGAAGAACAGACCATGATGTATGTATTTATTTGCTCTTCAAGGCAGCAGATCAGGGCGTGACACTGAGCAACAGATGAGCCAGCTAGGGGACTGTCACAGACACATGTCACACACATACAATCAATCACCAATAAAAACTGCAGGATCATCACTCTCTCCCCTAAGCATGATCAGATGACCAGGCAAGAAATGTGAAAAATGCATAAGTATGGTTGCAAGTATAATGAACTTTTGGAACAATCTCATGTTGATCAGAACCAAATGCAGGAATGGTTAAGGAGAGGTGAATTTAATCCAAAAGACCAAAGGTTAATATTGGTGGCCCAAGACAGTGGACTATGTAGACATTGGTTTATAAAGTCCATTGAACATGTGGAAGAAATAGACAAATGTAGGTTTTGTAAAACAGAATTGGAAGTCACATATCATCTTGTTACTGACTGTTATATACTAATGGCAGAAGGACTGTGTACTGAAAGACATAATAATGTGGCAAGACTGTTGCATTGGGGATTGTGCAAACATTATAATATTGAAGTAGCTGAAAAACATTGGAGACATGAGCCACAAAACATTATAGAGAATGATGAAGTTTATATCACACAGGATTACCCATCACCAACTGTTAAAAAAATAGCTGCGAGAAAATCAAATATAGTGGTCCATGAAAAGAAGACAAAAGTAGCACTGATCATTGAAATTGCTGCACCCAGTGACTACAGTGTCTTACATACAGAGAGACACAAAGTCATAAAATACCAGGATTTGCAGGCAGAAACAAGGGCAATGTGGAAGAAGGATACCCAGACAGTTCTTACAGTAGTAAGAGCAGTAGGCCTTAAAAAAGAATTTACAGTCATACTTAGATATGTTACCAATACATGTAACACCATATGAATTGCAGAAGGAGTCATTGCAGGGCACATTGCAGGTGTTGCGAGCAGCACTTCTGGCTAACATCAAAGATTGAAACAATACTAATTTCATGAACTTTATTCATACTTTAGGAATGGGGTCCACTCCCATCATGGTATTAGAAACTCAAAAGATTTGGAGAAATTAAAAAAAAAGTATGAACACCACTGCAAAACCTTAGAAAAGCAAAGAACTGACTTACTATTATGCCTCTAACCATTCAGACATGCATGCAAGCAAGCATTCACCCACTTAGCAGCCACACTAATACAACCGCTGTCCTACAACCTCAGGAATCATGACCATTCTGCTCCCTTATAGCCCCAAAACACAAGTTTCACTGCACAGATCATTACTTCTCAGTCTCAGCCTCAAACACGGGGAATATATTCCCTCCTATCTCAAGGAAATATCATCATAAAAAGTATTCTGTACTTAATTTAAAACTCATCTTCTGAACATTGCTAAATGCCAGTTGTATGCCCCTGGCCATATTACCTATGCATATCATATTCTGTCACTTTTAGTAACTTCCTTATTCTGTATATGTCTTTAACTGTACGGCATAATTACCTTAATATTTGACTCTCTTGTATTCAGTGTAATGGATACATTCATTTCAACTTCATTCAGCTTTATAATGTAAATCATTTCTCATATTGGGTGCTTAACTATGCTCTCCTTATCATTGCATTACTCTAACCTTGTCGATCACATTACATTGGCAATCTATCTCTACTGCATAAACTAATTTTATTACTAAGCGTTTCCCCAGGCAGACACTGAAACTAGTAGTTTGTGATCAGTTCTCTACTCTGATTAACAAATTCAAATAAAATTCATGCCTAGTGAAACAGTAGTTCCTCAGCACAAATCACTGGTGGTCACAACATGATGCAAATATGGGTCACAGAAAACTCTAAGATCAACAGAAACGATGCAAAAACCTGAAAGCTGATGGGAGCAAAAGCACAGGAGTTCAAGAAAATATTACTGTCCCTAACACCTTAATAAGGAGAGGAAAAAGATGGAGCAGTAAAAGAAGAAAGGCAGTGTCTCAAAGCAACATGTGTGAAGACGACAGAACAGATCCACAGTGGTGCCATCTGTTCATAAGTTAGTACTAGGCTAACTGCCCTTGCAAGCCTAGCCAATTACTCCTTGTGAGGTTCAAACCCTGCACCTTGTCTTTGTAAGGGAAGCACCTTAACCACTAGGCCACCCTCCCAAGTAAGTTACACAGGGAGAGCTGATGGTGGAATGCAGAATTCCAGGAAGTTATCCAATGGAAAAAGAAATGCAGGAAGAAGGGCAAGAAAAAAACAGAGCCTGGTAATAGTAGTTGGTTAGCAAGGCTAAGACAGCAGTCACAATGGCAAACAGTAAATTATCAGGGAACCTGTACCACTTCTGTAAAATGACTCAGCAGATAACACAAATACGCTCTGTCAGGTTTCTTTATCTGTTCATTTGTTTGGTTTGTTTGTTTGTTTACCGAGGTACTGCACTCAAAACTGACCAATTGCTGGTACAATCAAGATAAAAAAAAAAAAATTCTCAGTTTGCAAGTTAGTAGAAGTAAAACATTTTTAAATTGTTATAAGAACTAGTACAGACTAGAAAAAATAAATTAATAAAAATTTAAATTTAAATTAAAAATTAAAATACAAATTTAAAAAAAAATTAATTAGATGGCACAGTGGTGCAGCGGTAGCATTCTGATCTCCCAGCAAGAGGTTCTCCGATTCGATTCTTGGCTGATATGCCTTCTGAGTCTGCATGTCCTCCCTGCATTCATGTGGGTTTTCTCTGGGTACTCCGATTTCCTCCCATGTTACAAAGACATGCATCTGGAGCATTTCACCCTGGGCCTCTGCTGAAAATTGGCTTTGTTCCAAGTCAGACTTTCCTGTTAAACAAATGTTAAATAATAAATATTATTAACATTATATACAGTAAAATTCAAGGTTGCAAAATAATGACAGAAACACAAAGAAGATGGTCAGTAGCTGCCATTCATAAGGGATATCAGCAATAACCGTTTCACCACTCCATAGGTTCATAGGTGGGTACTAGGATATCAGCCCTAGGGCCTATACAAGCCTAGCCATAACAATTCCCTGGCTATTTCTTCCCACACTATTTACTTCCCTGGACCCCTGTCTAGCAGGGCGACTGACGTGATCCCTGGGGTAAATTTCCTTTCTCCCATCCAATTGTCAGAGTTCCTTTTGAAGAGGGCCAAAGAGGCACTCTGCTTGACATGTATGGGCAATCTATTCCAGAGTCTGGGGAGTCTCTGGGTCAGGAACCTATCCCTCCAGCATGTTTTGTTTATTGTGATGACAAGATTTAGATCCCTGGAGCATGTGGCTCTGAGGGATTGGGATTTCTTTAAGTGTAGCATGTCCAACAGCTCTGGGTTTGACATGGCCTTGTATGTTAAGCAGAGATCGTCTCTGAGTAGACGATATGCGACAGAGTATAGCTGGAGTTTCTTAAGGCGGTCAGCATAGGGCATCTGCTTTAGGCCTGTGATTCTTTTAGTGAGATATTTCTGTGGCCTTTCCAGTTGTTGCAGATATCTTGAGAGGTACATACCAAATGGGGCATTGTATTCTATAATGGGTCTAATGAGGGATGCGTACAGTGGGACAATGACCTCCTTTTTTCTGGATGAAAAGCCCTTAGTGATGAGGTGTGCCACATAGAAGGATTTCCTGACTGTTGTGGCGATGTGGTTATCGAAGGTGAGACCACTGTCCACCTGTGTCTCTAAGTCTCTTATCACACTTTTGGTGTTTAGTGTACTGCCACCTATATGGTAATTCATGGATACATGTTTTTTCCCAAAGGGGATAACTATACATTTCTTGGCATTGAGCTTGAGCCCATGGCTCTGGCACCAAGCATCTGTTTCTGTAAGGCCCTTTTGTAGAGTATCCACATCATTTGGGGATTCAATAATGGCTCCCAGTTTGCAGTCATCTGCGAACTTTGTTATCCAGAGTCCCTTAGTGTTGGCCTGTACTTCAGAGAAGTAGATGCCAAACAAGAGTGGTCCCAGGACTGAACCCTGAGGTACTCCACTTGTCACCTGTCTGGAGCTGGATTTGGAGTCGGCTACTTTTACAGTGTGGGTTCTATCAGTAAGCCAGTTAGCAACCCATTGGGTGACGTAGGTATTAATGCCCAGCTTAGTAAGTTTATCTATGATTCCAGAGTGGGGGGTGGTGTCAAAGGCCTTGGCAAGGCCTAGATAGGCTGTGTGGACCACCTTACCCTTGTCCATGGCTCTGGAGACTGATTCAAAGAAGTCAATCAGGTTCAGGAGACAAGATCGGCCCTTCATGAACCCAAACTGGGTGGGGTCCAGTGTTTGAAGGTTGCCAATGTCTTTGTTTATAAGTTCCATGATAATACCCTCCATGGCCTTGCAGATAAGGCTTGTCAGACTGATGGGACGGTAGTTTCCAGGATCCAATTTGGATCCCCCCTTGTGGAGTGGGATAACTGTAGCTCTGCGCCACTCAGTGGGCACAAAACCTGAGGTGAGGTACTTGATGTACTCCAGGGTACATCAAGGGCAGATGGAAGGGGTACTTCAAAAATCTCCTGAAACATGAAAACCCCACAAAAGCTACACCACCATTTGCACAGCCTGTGATGATAGAGGTAGGAGAACCCACTCTAGAAGAGGTATGAAGTCATAGCAGTCATGATCAAGATAATGTTTACAGAGAGAGATGTAACCCAAATGACTGGCAGATAATCATTCTAGTGCCAGTGTACAAAAACAAAGGGGCTATTCACAACCGTGGTAAGTACAGATGTATCAAACTCCTGTCACACTACACAAAAGTGTTGGAGAGGGAAAATGATAAACAAATACACATCAGGGTAGAAAGAAAGATGGAGATGGTTCAGTCGGATTCAGATCAGGATACAGTATAACCAGTCCAGTGTTTGCAATGATACAGATAGTAGAGAAGAAGCTGGAGATGAGGAAATGGTCCAAGTGGGCTTCCATAAACATGGAGAAAGTATATGAAAATCTCCAAAGAAAGCTGGTTCAGGCAGTCCTGTGATGTTTGAAGTTTCAGAAACATCGGTAGAATTAGTACAGGGATCCAGCGACAAAAGTACCAACAGTGTTCATAGTCAGAAGAGCTTCCCAGTCCAGTGGGAAGAGGGTATTTGTGTTCACCTATTAACCTACATGTGCTCATACTAGTGATGGGTTACACTAACATACAGGTTGAAGGGGACATTATTTATTTATTTATTTATTTAGTTGCTTGCTTGTTTGTTTATTTATTCATCTAAGTACCTTTACCAGGTTAGGGCACTGATCAACAATGATCAACTGCAACTCAGCCTGGGTTATGGAGAAAGTATTGATACAACAATACATTAGGTACACAGTACAGTAGACAGAGGCTAAAAGCATAATCATGCATAATTTTGATTACAGTTTAGTTAGATATAGGTATATAGATATCATATACCAAGTGTTAGTGGTGCAACAGGTAGTACACTTACCTTTAGTGCAGAAGGCTGTGGGTTCTATTCCCTCACCAGGTAGACTGATAGTTGACACTACAGTACAGCACTCCTGAGTGTGTTCATGGGTTTATAGGTTCGTACTAGGCCAACTTCCCTTGTGGGCCATTTTAAGCCTAGCCAATTACTCCATGTGAAAATCAAACTGTGTGCCTGTAAGGTAAACACCTTAACCATTATGCCAACCTCCCTTGGGATGAGATGTTAAACCGAGGTCCCATATCCTTAATTTTGTGGTAGCTCAGGTAAATGTAAAAGATCCCATGGCACCTATCAGAAAGAGTAGGGGGAAGTTCCCTGATGCCCTGGCTTAATTTCCCACAGTAGAATAAATACTACCTTTGGTTTCCCCTGAAAAGAGTTTAATAGCCTAATGGGACTAACCTGGTCAACATAAGAATAAATAAATAAAATAAAAATATAGATATCTAGATATAAATATAAATATAAAAAGTGCAAGAAAGACCCAGCCAAGCTAGAGTCTTCACTGTGGAATATCTTAACCCTCCTTCATTGGAGACCCATGGGATACATGCAAATGATCCTTTAAGAACATACCAGTGTTTCAGCTACAAGGCTTCTGTATGCCCATGACTTTTACTTGTTTAGTCTTTATGCATACATTCAGGCCAATAAAGACAAACCCCACTAGTTATAAATATGCATGTTTCATCATTTTTTTGGTCTCGTCAGTACAGCATAAGTTTATTAAAAAAAAATATATATATATATATATATATATATATATATATATATATATGTGTGTGTATTTATTAGTGCAGGGTGTGGAGGTTTGCCACCATTTAGGGGGATGCAGGGTAGTAGCCACCTATAAAAAATGTTTTTGTGTATTTTGCGACTTTGGGAGTGTTGCTGTTTTGAGTTGTGTTTTTGGGTTGAATAATTATGTGCTAATTAAATGGTGATTATTCACAATAAACCTCATGTCATTTTTCATGTAGCGAAAAATAAATAAATAAATCCTTTTCTACTTACTGCATAATGCCAGAACCAATGAGGAGAACAGTTTTATAATTCAGACACCCTAACAATATTGGGCCTGGCATGGTGCAAAAATACACAACATACCTGCTCCTTATTGTAGCATAAAAAATATTCATGAGTCTCACCCACCACTATGTGAGTTTAGATAAGTAAACAACCCTATGTTTATATGAAAACACCAGTGAGTCACTTTCAAAAGATACCAGAATCAAGCAACCACTGACTTGAACTGCATATGGAAAAGCTCATTTAGTGTTAAAATTACACTTTTTGAATTGTAGGATATACAATGTGCAAGTGTGTCCTCTTAAGAAACCAAATTTGCAACCTACAATAAATATAACTGAGGCAGATAAAGTGATTGCAAGTATTTTTGTTCCTTTATTTCTTTCTGTGGAACAATTTTTGTTGGCCTGAAATATCAACTCTATGGTATCACATCTCAAACAGTAATATACTAGAATTCCTTTGTAAAATAATAATCATATAAAGAAGCACAATTTGCAGAGAACTGTAACAATGCTCCAAACCATTCACTTCTTATCTACTACCTTAATGTTTCCACCAACAATCACATAATTTGTTAAGGCTTTTCAGAAAATAGTTGTGGGTTCTTCTTTGAGAGATGTCATAATTTCTTTCATAAAATATTTGACTTATCTATGTGTCAGGGAAGTTTATAATGTTAACATCTTATTAAGTTAACTGCTTATTCATTAAACTACATGTGACAGCGCTGTATGCACTGCTCCCACCAAGAGAGAAATTCCATGCTTAAAATTCAATACAAGAACGCATTCACAGTTACATTTCAGTTTAAGCAAAAACAGAAATGTATAATAAAATGAATAAACTAGTGGTAAAGTAGTTAAATAAAACAAAGTCTACAAATAAATAGAGAAAGGTAGCCACATTCGCATATGTAAGATAAATAATCTAATAATAACCACCTCCAGGTCTACTGGTCGTGCCATTTTACCTACGATCAGGGCCATTTACCACCAAGGGTAAAACAGTAAAAACGAATGAAGAGTGTCAGAAAATAATAATACTGAAAAAGGGCATGATGTTAATGAATGCACACTGATCGGTTCCCACCTATGAGATATGTCCCTTGCCGCATAACTCTCAGCTGTACAGATTTTCTCAGAATGTCCAGATTTTTGCCTCTAATTTTTGGTCTGCTCCTCATAAAATGTGTTGTTTGCTCGCAAATTGTTGAGAATTGAAGTCACTAAATAATATTAAATAATGACAGACATTTGAATTTTAGACTTCATATCCTTCAGAAAATATATAATAATGTAAAATCTGTCATTATAGCAACTTTCTAAGTTTATAGGAGCAATATTTAAAATATGTCCCTATTTTTTGGTCTTTGCCCCCCCCCCTCATTTTTTCTGGCTTTGTCCAGATTTCTTGCACTGACAGGTTGAGAGGTATGTGATCCTTGCCAATTACTGCCAACAATTACCTTGTATCACTGGGTGGCATTGCTTCATGTGTTTGTTGACAAACAGGAATTCACACAGGCACAAAGAAGAGGAAGCAGCTGGTATTTCATAATGCCATATTTTCTTTTTCTTTGTTTTTGTGTGATCATTGAATACGAATAGATAAGTAGCAGGGAGCGTGGAAGCTGCATACCCTGATGTGGGGAAAATCCACCTGCAAAAATGCTTATTTTGCATGTTCAGTTGATCTGCATAGACACTTGATTAGTGGTTTTTCTGAAACGACTTGTTATTTCCTGTTCAGGTAATCACCCGAGATTTCAATGCATATGGTCCTTTGGCATTCAGGCTGTGATATGCTGGGTATCAACTATGTGGTTAGTGATCACTAGTTCTGTAATCAATAACATGGCTGACCAATAAGCTCATATGATTAATAACC
Source organism: Protopterus annectens (assembly GCF_019279795.1). Classification (NCBI taxonomy): domain Eukaryota; kingdom Metazoa; phylum Chordata; order Ceratodontiformes; family Protopteridae; genus Protopterus; species Protopterus annectens. The sequence continues at coordinate 205,592,007 of NC_056740.1, read as the reverse complement.
ACTGTACAATGAAGCTACATAAAAAAAAAATGTCTTACCTTGTCAGATAGCCAGCTGCTTACCAGAACTTGCTACTGTGTTTGTCTCTGCTTACTAAAACCATTCAGTATAAATATTGATTTCAAGATCTCTACATGAAAACACTATATCTTGCACCTGGTACTTTGAATGGTCATAATGGGAAAACTTTAGTGAGTCTTGTAATATCCCAGTTTGCTGATGACTTTTGATGAAATTTTGCAAATTTGAAATGACTGCCTTTCTGTATAACAAAGCTATATATTGTTAGTTGAAGGTTAGTGTACTCCCTTTTGTTTTGCTTTCTTACTTTAAGTTAAATGTAACCATGCTGCCAACTGAGTTTAAGTACCAGAGAATAATTATCATACAACAGAAATCAAAAGATAAGTTAAATAAAAGAACAAGATGCTACCTGAGAATGCCAACAGAAACAATCTGATAAATAAAGGTGTATGTGTTAGCCTAATTACAGAGGTATGTATCAGAAAAGGAACACATTACTCATTCACTGTAACTGTATTATTCTTAGAAGATAATCAGGAAGATTTATAACAATAGCTATGTCATTTTTGCTATGTATTTTTGCAACCAGGTCACTGCTAAAAAACATTCTATCCATTTGTTTTCCACTTACCTCAGTGATGAATGAATAAATAAATATCTCAGGAATGTGTGTGTTAAGACAGTCCAGTATTTCATATGTCCATAGGATGTTACTAGGCTAGCAGCCCTTGAGCCTTTACAAGCCTAGCCCTGTTAATCCCAAGTATCCCCATTTGTTCTTTTTGGGTAGTTCGCAGAATTAATTTATCAACAGAGAGGGTCTGTGATCAACACCGGCTACCCCTGTCCATGAGGGACATGGGTGCCATCCAGGGGTGAATTTGTGGTCTCCCATCCATTTATCTGGGTTGCATCTGAATAGGGTCAGTCAGGAGCTCTGCTATTCCAGAGAAGCGCCAGTCTCTGTGAGACATACCTGTCTCTCCATCAAGTTCAGTTAATGTCACAAGCTAGGTTGGGATCCCTTGAGCGAGTGACTCTTGTGCCATTTGACTTGCTAATCTGCAGCATTTCCATTAGGGTAGGGTTGGAGATTGAACTATAGACCAGGCACAAGTCACCTCTCAACAGCCTCTAAGATACAAAGTAAAGTGACAGGGCTTTTGGCCTGTCCATGTAGGCCATGGTTTGTAGTCCATGTATTTTCTTTGTGAGAAACCTCTGAGGTCTCTCCAGCAGCTGCAGGTGAAAAGTGATAGATTAGAACCCTGGCTGACCTGTATTGTGGGCATTAACTTACACCAGTTGCCACAGGAAAGGCTGGAAATTTTTTTTCTCCATGAGGCTTGACTGATGACAGTAAGATATAGACTCATGACTTTCTGAATATGCATGTAGAAGCGCGCACACACACACACACACACACACACACACACACACACACACACACACACACACACACACGTTGACAGCAGTGAGATTAAAACCCCTACCTGATAGTTACACATGCTAGAGAACAGAGTTCTTAATGCAAGCGTCATGGCTCAAGTCTTTGACTTACATCATTTTATAAGACCTATCATAGTAGTTGCATATAAACGCACTATATTGTTACCCTGCTGAACAGATATCATAAATGCAGAAACAAAACTGGCACATTGAAAACTGGGTAAAAATGAACAAATACCAGAGTTTGCTGCAACTCTGAAACAATTCAGGGCATATTTGTGACTGATGGAGGACTCTATGCCCTGAAACACTTCCCAGTTATAATAATTACAATTATTTGTTCATTTTTGTTCAATGCTGAATGCTTTTTGTTGGTTCTGGATTGCTTCTTGTTATTTGCTGTCACCTGATTGATGGGGTAATTGAGTTTGTTCTGCATAAATCAGTAATGCACTTAAAATAAAGGTCAGGCTGAAACAATCTCACACTGCACTTGGAGCATTGCAGTGAGTATAGGGTGGGGGAGCTCTCCCTAGAGCCACCAAGTCAGTTTCTGATGCATCAGTTCTGTGTCCAAAATCACAGCGCATGCTGGTTAATGAGGGGGGACTAAGGGGTTATCCTAAAGGGGGAATAAGACCAAGACCATCTATCATCTAAATGAAGACCTGAGTTTTTAGATCTTCTGTGTGATCCATGTAGTCACTGTACATCTCATATGGAATGGAGAGAATATAGGAGAAATCTGACAAAGGAAAAAAGAAACAAACCACTGTTTTATAACTGTGTCATCTATACACTTACAGAAAACAATGCTGCTTTGAGTACTGTCTGAGTTTGGCAACAAGCTTAAATCATTGACAGCTGGGTGGATAAAGGTTGATGAAATATCTGATTAAATGCTGTATTCTTTCCAGAAAGAAGTTTGCACAATCAGCTGATTAAATGTTGTACAGCAAGGGTGACAATGTGATTATTTCAGATAATTGATGTGGGGGAAGGGATAAAAGGTAAACAATATACTGCCACAGCCTTACAGAATAGGAGGAACATGCTTCGTATGCTACTCCGAGGTTACCTCCCACACAGTAACATAAAACATTGATACAAATAATGTAATTTGTTTCTGCCATATCAACTAATTATCATACATTTTTCAGTTTCCTGGATACATGCCGCATTTTTAGCCTAATGTAAACAGCTTAACATTGAAATGAAGATGGAACTAGAGGTCAGCAGTTAGTTATATACATAACAAGGAACAGTGCCTGTGGTAATTTAGAGAAGGATTTTGCTTAAATTGTAGTTGGAACTTGGTGACAGTATTACATCACTTAGAACTGTTACCTCACAGCACTTGATTCTCCAGTTCCCAGCTAGAGTGGCATTTCTACAGAGCCATTTTATCCTTCCTGTGGTCACAATGGCTTTTAATAAAAGCAACAATTTCTTCTTACAACCCCAAGGCATTCTGCTGTTGGTGAATTAGCAATCTTTTAAATTGCCTTTAAGTGTGTCTGTCTTATGTAAGCATTTGTATGCTTGTGAGAATATATACGTGTGTGTGTATGTGCTTGTGAGAGTATGCATGTGTGTGTGTGTGTGTGTGTGTGTGTGTGTGTGTGTGTGTGTGTGTGTGTGTGTGTGTGTGTGTGTGTGTGCGTGTGCCCTGCAATAGGCTGGTGTCCTATCCAGGATTAGCTTTTTTGCTTTTGTGCTCACTAAGTGCTCCAATAAAGGTTATGGCATGCAGCAACCCTGAATTGGATTAAGTGGGTTTGTGGAGAATGAATAAACGAATTGAACAAATGAAACTGAAACAGCTAACCAAAAACATTCAGTAGTTTTCAATTTGTAATAAAATACAACATAACTAAAAAAAAAAACAGCTTCATCACATTTCTGAATGTGATTTTTTTTTCCTTTATCTTTAAAACAAAGAATTTCAGCTGTTGATCTACACTAGAAGGATCTGGCATAGGGGAAAAAAAACACTTCCATCAGATTCCCTTAAAGTAATTGCCAGCTGACAAGGGGCTGTTCAGATTCAGGATGGTAAGCACTGGATTTTTTCTTATTATTATGGACAGATTGCCAGGACAAGTATGACACCATCAAAACCAGCCTGAGGCCACCCAACAGCATGGCTGCTAAGGATGTATATACCCATCAATGTGGCTACTATGTATGTAGACACCTACCATGGCTGCTATGTATGTAGAGGGAATTTTTATTTCCTATTTACTGTAACACATTTTTTAATTGCATGGGTTGTGTGCCTTTCCTGTCAGTATAAGTAAGCTGGGGAATGATTCACTTGATTAACAAACTGTTAACACAGCTGATCTGCCATGAGCTGTCAAGGGCTTTAGAATTTATAGGGTGGTATGTTTCACCCCCACCACTGCCTGTGCTTCCATTGTAACACCAACGCATCTACCTAAGTTTAAAATTTCCCATGAGACATTTAGTGACACCAAATGAACTGAAGGGATCACTACAAATTATTCATTTTTATAGGTTATTAGTCTCAGAGTGCTATGGTTATGCTGATGCTGCTTTAAACATTGATATAAACTGCTCACTGTGATACTTTTATTTGTTACAAACATAATGGTGCAGTACAACAACTTTACAGTATTGGTTTGGTTGCTGTCAAGTGTTTTCACAGTGTGCTCTGTACTTTGTTTCCTCATCTCACAGGCTATTGTTATCTTTCATCTGGACCTAACTAATACTCAACTAAGCATACCGTACATAGTTATATGTATTGGTAACATATCTAAATACGATTGTAAATTATTTTTTATAAGACCCGTTGCTCCTATTATTATTGGAACTGTCTGGGTATCTTTCTTCCACATTGCTCATTTCTGCCTGCAAATCCTGATATTTTATGACTTTGTGTCTCTCTGTATGCAAGACACTGTAGTCACTGGGTGTGGCAATTTCAATGATCAATGCTACTCTTGTCTTTTTTTCTTGGACCGCTATATCCAGGTTTCTAGCATCTATCATTTGAACTGTTGGTAAAAGATGATTCCATGTGATGCAGACTTCTTCATTTTCTATGATGCTTTGTGGCTCATGTTTCCAGTGTTTTTTGGCCACTTTAGTACCATAATGTTTGCGCAATCCTCAGTGCAACAGTCTCACCACATTTTATGCCTTTCAGTATACAGTCCTTCTGCCATTAGTATGTTGCAACCAGCAATGAGGCGTGCAACTGTTTCCAATTCGATTTTACAAAACCTATATTTGTCTGTTTCTCCCACATGTTCACTGGACTTTATAAATCAACGTGTACACAGCCCGTTATCTTGGGTTGCCAATATTAGCCTTTCATGTCTTGGTTTGAATTTGCCTCTCCTTAACCATTCCTGTGTTCGTTCCTAATCAACATGAGATTCTTCCAGTTTTCTATACTTGCAACTATATTTATGCTTTTTCTACATTTCTTGCATTCTCATCTGATCCTTCACCTTATATTCTTTATTTTGTTTTTTGGCATATTCAGTTGCAACCTGATTTTTATCTACTTCTGGTTTGATTTCCATTCCTAATTGATGCTGATAAGCTTCTGCTAGATTAAGCAGAGAAGTCATCTTAGATTTATTATCCTCATGTTTCAAAACTTTCACTACGTTTGGGCCTTGTGAGGTCAGCAGATATGTATGGATTCCCACAATTGCAGATCTGTACATATAATAAATTTCAAGGAGGCCCATCCCTCCTTTGATACAGGGAATATATAATCTTGGTATGCATTGATTTTTATAAATCATTTGGTGAGCATGAAGCATCCTTCTTGTTTTCCTATCTAATCTATCCAATGCATTTTGGGGCCAGTCAGTCACTCCAAAACTGTAAGTTAAGACAGGAAGAGCAAATTGGTTTATAGCTTGGATTTTGTTCCTAGATGTCAGTGCTGTTTTCAGGATAATTTAAGTCTTCTGACGTATTCCTTACTAAGTTTTATTCACATTTGTTTATGTTTTATTGTTGATCCTTCAATTCCCAAATATTTATATACTCTTTCTTGCTCAAGTTCTTTTATATCACATTCTTATCCCAAACTAATGTAATGACTAAAAATAATATAATAAATACCAAGGTTGGGTACAAGAAGGCAAGCAGTCCAAAAAACGTATTCTTAATGTAATAAATAGTAAAGACAACTGCTCGCCAACACACCATGCAGACAAAAAGGTAATATGCAGTTCACGTCTATTCAGACCATTCACATTGTTACCCTGGATTGAATGACAGGATACCATTAAAGCCTACACTTAAAAAAAGAAGATGTAAATTTAATAATTAGATCTCGAACACACTGATCTTGGTATATTCTTATTGGTTACTCAACACTTTAAATATTATATCCACATGAATTCGTTCATATATTTATGTGTTAAATATTACAAATGGTATAATTTTTTACTATGTTAGCGCTTATGTGTTTCGACTTCTAACTAGGTATTTTTTATATGTGTTTTTCCAAACACAAATGAGGTAGTAATTCTTTCTATTTTTTAGGAAGTTTTGTGACTGTTTTCAATGAATTAATGTTATATTTACTATCATGCAATATATTGGATTCTCAAGTTAAAGTGATGTTATGTGTTATGTAGTATTTTTTATATTAACACTTTTATATTAACACATTTTTAAGTATGCTTTTAATGTATTGTTAGAAATGTATAAATAGATGTTTAGTTGAATTACTTGTTTTGAAATTTAAGCATTTTTGTACAAAGGAACTTAGTTGTGAGATGGGTGTATACTTTGTTTGTTAACCTGACTCAATTTTAATTGAAATATTGGTTAATTGTTTAATTAACTTAAGACCACAGTATAAATGTCTTTGTTTCAGTTGATTCAGTATAGGTTTGAAAATGCTATTAGCGAAAGCGCTTACCATTTGTTCTGTGGAATAAATTCTTCGTTTTATTACTTTTTGGTTTGTGGACTTTTTCCTGAGCTGAGTATATCTGGCGATTTTTAAGCTGAACTTTGGAATATATATTTTTGTGCTTCATGAAGTGACTTTCATGCTACTTTTTTCCAGCGTTTCATAGCATGGTCTGAAATAGACGCGAACAGTTTTGCCTTTCATTGAATGGTCTGAATAGACGTGAACTGCATGTTACCTTTTTGTCTGCATGGTGTGTTGGCGAGCAGTTGTCTTCACTAATGTAATGACTGATGAACTCTTCTGTATGGATGATATGGTAACCTGAGAGTCAGATAATTCTCCCATCCCAACACCGCTAGGAATATCCTATCCATTATCTTGGACTTAATCAGTGCTTGGATTAACTCCCTGATATTTGTCTTTGAGTTAAAAAAAAACAGGGGTTATACAATTTGGGACCCCCAAATATCATTTGTGCAAGAAGCTGGGACTGCAGCATCATTATAGGGATCACTTCACCGCAATCATTCAATACAAATGCCTAGGTTTCTAGTTAGAGCTTCACTTGTTCTTCATTATGCATTAGAATAAAGCCCTACTCAATATTAAAAACTCTCATTTGCCTGTTCTGAAGTTTGTTAATTGCATCCCGTTAAAGTTTAAATAAACCTAAACAAAGAGTTCTTATTTCCAGTACTTGATTGCAGTTTCCCACTGGTAACCTCTGGTTCCTTCACGAACTTGAAATTGCCTGCATAGTTCTCTACAGTTGTGCTGCTTCATGATTCAGTTCCCATGGCAAGAGCATCACTGTACAACACTACAAAAGGCAAACATACCTCCAACCACCCTGAGGGCATTGTTATCCTCTCTGATATTGATCTACAATATTTTTCTCCTAAACCGCTGCTCCAAAGCTCTCTATGTATGTCAATACACTTCTGCTATTCCCTTCAGAATTCCTCATCTAGCTCAGCTGACATTAATGTTACCGAACCACTCTATACAGTAACGTACCAAAGGAATATGGGAGATTTAACTCAAGCTCCTTGCCACAGCATTATAGTTCCTCCTCTTCCCTACACCAGACTAAGGACACATTTATAGCATATTGTCACATTTTGTTTAAATATAGCTCTAAGTAGTGGATTGGTGCTCTATTTCCAGGGTTTATTCTTGTAATTTATAGCGTTGCTACCTTCACCAGTGGTGTATAGCAGTAAAGCCCTGACTCTGGCCCATGAAATCCCAGTCTGAGAAGCAGCTCGAGTGCTTGATAGTGCAGGCAGGGAAGATGGACAAGCCCATCCTATGGGGGTGAGGGAGTGAATGCTCATGGCAGATGTGTGCAAGTATATTTCTATGGTGTAGAGTTGGGCAATAACTGTACAGTGCTTCCTGTGGGTGGGCGAGGCTGTCCTAATTTGTCAACCCTTAGCAGAAGTCAGGAGCAGTTCACTGCTGACACCCACTGCATGTCTTATCCATGAGCAATCATTTGGCAGGAGCATGGTTAGAAGTACCAGAAAAAATCCTAAACCACCCTGATGGCTGCCTAAATTATGGTCTGTGTTAACTGACCCCAACTCCTGGTGATGGGAGAATGAATGATTTGATTTGCCGAGATGAGGATGATAATCAATAGGCAGTGGGGACAAAGTGGAGTAAAAAAGAAATCTTGTATTGCAGTTGATTGTTTAGGTTATACCTATGTTACTTGACATGTTGGCTTCCATCGTATCAAACTTTGCAACAATACCATGGTATAATTGGTTCCATGACTAATGTTCAACTCTCTTCTAATCACTGCATGTAAAGGCTTTTTTCATTATTTTAGGGAGGCTAGGAACACTGCACCTCCACTATGGGAACTGTGCACTTCTATATTCCTGCTATTCATACATACTAACAGCAAGATTGCTGTCCTTGGAGGAAATGAGAAATCGACATGTATCTCAGTTTTTAAATGATAAAACTATAAATTTCAATCATTAGCATGTTGTATTTAATTTTGTTATCCATAATTCTTCTGTTATTTATTTTATGTCTCCATGGAAAATTGTTTTGTATCATTTTTACTCTCACACATCATAGCTGAAAGGGGGGAACATTTGGGTCCAATCTACTTGGCCAGCATAAAATGAAAAAAAATAATAATAACAAAATTCAAAACACTGTCAATGGCTCATTCCCAGTCATCCAACAGGCACCAATGAAACTTTACAAATTGAATGGTACATAAAATAATGTTTTTGTTCCCCAGGAAAACAACTGTACACCCACTATTACTGACATGCTTAGTCACCACTCTAAGGTTGCTTAACTTTGTATTCTGCTGAACTAGATGGTGCTTATGTGAAAAAAAGTGTGGTGGGGCCATAAATTTCACCAGCTTTCTGCCAGTCTGCCCACAAGTTGTTACATTTATACCCTTAGTTTTCCACATGTAGTACAACTATAATGTTATATACTCTATCTTTGGCTAGAAGCTGCTAAGCTACTTTACAATGTATCTCAAAGTTTACTGCTATACCCCTGTACCATTCTCTGTAAACCATCAAGCCTCTGTTAACAAACTTTATACTCCCCTTCCACTTCAATGCCACTTAATGTTTAGCTAACTATAGATTGCTTTCAGTTACAGTTTTTGCAACCATATGTCCCCTGTCAACTTTCCATACTAATATGTCACCATTTATCTTGTCTGCAAGGCTTCTTCCTTCATAGAACATGTGGAGACATAGATATGTATCACAGAAAATATCACATCTATGGAACTGGCTTCCTTTCCTCATAAAGCAAAGTACTTCTTTTATTCTATTCAGATGTAATTTGGATGAATGGGTGGGTAACCGCAAATTCACCCTTGGATTAGCGCCCTTGTCCCTCACAGAGAGGGGAAACATGTAAATGTTCTGCCCACCTATGTGAAAGTACCCCAAGAAACAAGTACCTTCAATAATCTTACAAACATACAACACTGGTAGCACCCAGCATGAAACGTATATCTAAGACACACACTGACTCAGTTCAAAAGCCCATAAGGCAAACCTCTACATAATCCAATACCTTGTCACAGGCATCTCCATAGTGAGACACACCAATGCACCACTCTCCAGACTGCACAAGGAGAGAGTCATGGTCATTTACCTATCAGGTACCAGAATTCATCACACTGACCAAATGCTGAAGTCCTTGCACCAAAGCAACACACATGAGACAGTCATACTACAAGTAGGTGAACATTTTGTGTTTGAGGCTGGTATGAACCTAGCTTGAGGAGCATTATACCATGACAAAAAACAATGCCATAATATGAACAAAAGATTATTATTTTTAACAACTGGCTTAGCTACTGGTATCATTCAAAAGGGGTGCAATATATATCAACCTGGGAGGAGATGGTAGATAGTCTTAACTGCTTTCCTTGCCAGGGATGGCCTGCACCCCCAAGGCTTTCATATACTGGCTAGATCTTTGTCCACCCTAATAGTGCTTTTTCTAGGCAATGTCAGTTTTCTAACGTTTCCAATATAACAAAATAGAATCCAGATTACATTAAGGTATTGTTGCTAGCTCGGTGCTTTGAACCTTAACAAACAATTCATCACCTATAAGCACACCTTACCTTGGAAAACATCATACATTCATCATCACAGAGACCTGGTTCAAGATCAACAGTAGTACTCATCATTGTAGGGTTTCAAGTTCAGGCCCACCATATTAGATGAAGGGAGTAAAGGTGGCAGTATCTCTATAATTAAAAAAAAATCACTGTATTCTTAAAAAAGATGACCTCTAGACGCATTAGACAAGGTAATAACCAGGAACTCCTTCAAGTCCAACTTACTATTTAAAAAATAATATTATCATATCATAGCAAGCTATAGGACCTCCACTATGCCTCATTTGGCCCATACCTTCATGGGTCACTATGTATTGAGCCAAACATCATTCTACTAGGAGACTTCAACTATTTTTCCATAAACTAGGAGACTTATACATCCTCAAATATGTAAGTCCAGAAATTTCTGAACTTCATCAGGAAAAACTCTCTTGACCAGTTAGTCCAAACCCCAACCAAGGGGCAACAAAATCCTGTATTTCTTCCTTATATATATTGGGCAGATTTGCTTCCCATCAACTGTAAATTCTTCCAAGGTCAAATCTGACTACAAATTAGTCACATTCACCATAAGACTGAAGCATGAAGCAACTTCCAGTTCTTTGGTATTCAGGGATTATATGAAGGCCTATCTTTTAAAACTGGTTGATGACCTGACTAAATTCAAAAGCCTCTTCCTTCTTGATGACCCCACTTCTTATGCAAAATTATTTACTGTCAAATTCTATACACGCGCAAATAGCAACAGAGGCCCATCTGTCTCCATCAGGAATAAATACAATTTCAAATTCAAAACTAAACCCCTATGGTGTGCCCCTAATATAAACAGATTCTATAATAAAAAAAAATATCATTGTATGCAAAACTAAATTTAACTCTCAGGATGCCAAAAACACTCTTGCTAAACTGAAAAGAAACTCTGAACCCTGATCAAATCCACCAAAAGCAGATAAGAGGTAAAAATATCCACCAGGTGAAAAATAACCAAAGAGGTTTCTTCAGCTATGTCAGAAACCTTAGAAACAATGTCCAGCAGTACATAAAGCTAATATTAAATGATCTTACAAAGTCAGACTCAGACAACATTGCCAAACTACCAGCAGACAAATTTAGCTTGAACTTAACCACCCTGTCCCCTCCAATATTGTCAGATCAAATAACAACATCTACACCTCCAATCACCCAAGGACAAGTCTTCAAATTCAAAATGGTATCTATGGCCAAGAACACTACTTCTGTGGAATCAGACAGCATACCAGGCTACCTAATGGTCAGCTTGAAACATGATTTGTCAGACTCCCTACACAGGCTATTCAGTATCAGCCTCAAAATCAGATTCATATCAGATGAATGGAGGACAGCAACAGCCACTCCCTTGCACAAAAGTGAGGCTTCAATGGATCTGGGTAATTATAGACCCATAAGTCTGACCAATCTCATTTGTAAGTCAATAGTAATGATCATTATCATGGAATAAGGATACAGCTAACCTACAGATTCTCATCCCAAGCCAGTTTGGACTCCTCAAGAGCAGGTCCTGCCTACTTAACCTGGTTGATTTCTCAGGAAAAAGATGCTGTAGGCATGGATGAAGACAAATAAGTACAAACCACATATCTAGACCTCACAAAGGCATTCAACACCATCCCACAATCAGGTATAAGACAAACTCTCAGAGCTAAATGGAAATCTCCATGTAACTAGCTGGACAGCAAATTGGCTCACAAGCAGAAACTAGGGAATTAAGGTTCATAGTTTCATAGGTTCATACTAGGCTATCTGCCCTAGGGCATTTATAAGCCTAGCCAGAGTGTGTTTGGCTTTCGCCACACATTTTAAATTAATTTTGCTATGCCCTTTTTCGAGGTTAGTATACTGTGCCTCTATCTAACAGTGACACAGAAGTGATACCCGGGGTAAACCTACTATCTCCCATCCACTCATCAAGATTCCTCTTGAAGAGAGTCAATGAGGGACTCTGCCTAACCTGGACTGGGATTTTATTCCAGAGTGAAGGGAGCCTCTGGGTTATGAATCTGTCCCTCCAGCATGTCCTATTTATTTCAGTGCTGAGGTTCAAGTCTCGAGCACGTAGCTCGATGGGATTTGGATTTTCTGAGGTGCAGCATGTCCATTAATTCCGGGTTGGACATGGCTTTATACATCAGGCACAGATCGCCTCTGAGCAGGCGGTATGCCACTGAGTAGAGCTGGAGTTTCTTTAACCGGGCAGCATATGGCATCTGTTTGAGCCCTTTGATCCTCTTGGTGAGGTACTTTTGGGGTCTTTCCAATTGCTGCAGGTGTCTGGTAAGGTACATCCCAAAAGGGGCATTGTACTCAATTATGGGCCTGATGAGGGATGAGTAAAGAGGCACGATGACCTCCCCTGATCTAGATGTGAATCCCTTCATGATTAGGTGGGCTATATAAAATGTTTTTCTAATCACTTTGGCCACGTGGTTGTCAAATGAGAAATTGCTATCAACTTGGGTCCCCAGGTCCCTAATTACTTCTTCTGTACTTAATGGATTACCACCTATGTGGTAATTTGTGGGCACTTTGTTTTTGCCAGAGGGGATGACTATACACTTTTTGGCATTTAGCTTGAGGCCATGGCTCTGGAACCAGTTGTCTGTTTCTATGAGGCCCTTTTGGAGGATGCTTGTGTCAGCTGGAGAGTCAATTATGGTGCCCAGTTTGCAGTCATCTGCGAACTTGGTCAGCCACAGTCCTTCCATGTTTGCTTGTACCTCCGAGAAATATATACCAAACAAGAGAGGTCCCAGGACTGAGCCTTGTGGGACGCCACTTGTAACTGGTTTGGAGTCTGACATGGCTCCAGCAATTCTAACCATGTGGGTTCTGTCCTTGAGCCAGTTTGCAACCCATCTAGTGACATAGGGATTTATATTTAACCTGGTGAGCTTATCTATAATGCCCGAGTGGGGTATTGTATCGAAGGCTTTTGTGAGGTCACAGGATCTGCCCTTAACAAAGCTGAACTGGGTAGGATCCAGTGTCTGTAGGTCCCCAATATCTTTATTTATGAGGTCCATGATTATCCTTTCCATAGCTTTGCAGACCAAGCTAGTCAGGCTTATGGGGCGATAGTTTCCAGGATCCGTTGAGGCACCACCTTTGTGGAGAGGGACCGCTGTTGCTGTATGCCACTCTTTGGGTACATATCCTGTAGTAAGGCTGAGATTGAACAGTGGTTTTATGTTTGGGTTTAGCTCTTCTTGGAGTTCATGTAGGACGCAGCCCAGGACACCGTCTGGTCCCATTGATGCTGTGTTTTTTTGCTTTGGAGAGGGCGGCTCTTACCTAAGCATCTGAGATGTCAGGGGGGGCAGCACTCTGCTGGGATAGATATTCGCCCTTTTGGTGGGGAGGGGGCGGGAGTTTGCACTGAACCTGTCAGCTAGGATGTTGGCAATGTCTGTGGGTTCGGTGTATTTTTTGTCATTTTGGACTAATTCTGGGCATATCTGGGAATTCCCACCCAGATTCCTAACATAACTAAAGAAAGCTTTGTGATTATCCTTAGTGTCCTGTGCAATTTTTCTCTCGAAACTGGCCTTAGACGATTTTATGAGTGCCCATAGTTTTTTGCTAATACTGATCAGAGATGCCTTACCTTTTGGGGATTTTGCTCTATCATGTAGTAGCTTCCTCCTCCTATTGTGTAGTTTGTTTATGGCTGGGGTCCACCAGACAGGACGTCTGCCTTTGGAGGATTGGGTCTTGGTTTTATTTGGGATTGCATGATCCATGCATTCCTGAAGGTGTTCATAGAATGTGTTTATAAAGGATTCTGCGGTCTGGGCCGTATTTTCCACAGGCCCGGAGTCTTTGAAGGATTCCACCTTGGTTTTGAGGAGTGTGAAATTTGCTTTAGAGAAGTTTTTCACTGTGGTTTTCTGAGCAGGGGGTGGGGTCGGGATGTGAATATCCAGTGAGATTAGTTTATGGTCTGATCTTACCAGTGAGGGATACACTTCTGGTCTGGAGCATAGAGTCCCCATGTTGGTGATGATCAGGTCCAGTATGTTGGATAGTTGAAGTTACCCAATATAATGGTGTTTGGAGAGACCTTCATATTTTCCAGTGTTCTCAGGAAGGCCGAGTGGGGTTCCTGGATTTGGGAGGGTGGTCTGTTGCAGGCTATAAACTGGAAGGCAGTTTTACCCACTGTTAGCTGCACATGGATAGTCTCTGATGCTTCGTGCTGTGCCACCAACCTGGAGGTGTGGGTATCTTTGACGAATATTGATACTCCCCCTCCTTTTGTGGTTCAGTCCAAGTTTTGGGGCTGAAAAGCATGGTATGAGGTAAAACCTGGTAGTGCTGGGGTGCTCTCGGGAGCCTTGAACCAGGTTTCTGTTACTGCACAGATATCAATGTTCTCCATGCTAAGGAGAGTTTCGAGTGTGTGCATCTTGAGGTTTAGACTTCTGGCATTGAGTAGCATTACTCTTAGTTTCTTATCCCTTGTGATACCTATGGAGGTTGGTTTGTCTTTTGAGCCTTGCCTAAAAAAGGCACTAGGGGGTAACAAGAGCCTTTGCCAATATCAGAAAGCCCAGGGGTGACAGGTGCAAGCTGTCCCTAGCGAAGCATCGTGGCTTGTCGAGCATGTCATCCCAGGCTGACAGGCATTGGATCCCCTTTGAATGACACCAATACTTAAGCCAATTGTTGAAATTGATCATCTTGTCTTCATATTGTGGCATCATTCTTGATGAGGGTAAGATGCTACTCAAGGTCAGGGTGATACCGGCCTGGGCTACATGCTCAGAGAGCTCCTCTATGTCTCTTTTCATGTAGTCCAGAGAGTTATGTCTCAGGTCATTCACACCAGCATGGACAATGTCTGAGTCATATTTGTACTTGCCTTGGAGTGACCTGAGTGCGTGTGTTATGTGGCGGATCCTAGCGCCCAACAGGCAGCTCACCGTGACCTTCTCCTTGTTCAGCCTGGTGAGTGGGACGTCAGTGTGCCTGACGATAGAGTCACCTATTACAAGTGTATCAGGTGTGTTGTTTAGCCTTAAGGGGTGTGACTGTTCGGCACACTGGCTTTGTGAGCTATGTGTTGCACGTGTTTTGTTTTGGGGTAGCGGTTGCTTGGGTGTCTGCTTTGGAGGTCTCTGCTGCTTAGGCAGATTTTTATTTAGAGCCTCCGAGTATGTTTTTGTGTGTTTATGTGTTTGATTTGCTGTCGTGGTAGGTCTATGTGAGACTGGAATTGTAGTGAGTGTGGTTTCCTTCTCCTCCTGACTGGTTATGCCAGTACTGAGTTGAGAGAGCTTAGCCTCCAGTTTAGCTATATGGTTGCATCTCTCACATGTGTTGGAATTTGTTGGGAGGAGGAGAGGGTTGTCTGTGTACATGAGGCAGTTGTAACATTGCCTCAAGATTCCCAGATTCACCAGCTGGACCAGAGAGGAGATTGGCAACTGACCTTTGAACATGCTAGAATAGTATTTGGAATTCCTTTATAATTGAAAAAAAGGGCCAATGGGGAACAAGGTACTCAAGGGGAGTTTGTGAGGGTGCAGTGCTTTTAATGTTTTAGTGGTGACTTAGTGAGCAAGTGCCAGGTAATTTAAATGCAATGTGTTACGGGTAACTTAAATGCAAAAACGACAAACAGTAACTTTCTTTCAAGTGACACAAGGAAATAAGTACAGTAAGCAATGCAGATATCACTAGGGATCCACAGAAGCACTGAAAAGCCGTGTTTTAGGTGGAATTAGCGTTTCAAGGAAATAACAAGCAAACAAACAACAAGCATACAAACAAAGCTAGATTCAGCAGGCCTGGATCTAGTCTATGCTACAGCAAACAAGGTGTACCAATTTCAGTAAGAAACAGTTCAAATATGCAGGCACTATAAGCCTTTAACCAGAAATTCCCAGCTCAGAAGGGCAGAGTCCAGCCTCTCCTCCCACAAGAGTGCAGACCACGAACCTTCTTAATTTAAAATAACTGGCCTGAAGCCCAAGTGCTTAAACCAGAACTAATACACTTTTAGAATAACAGACACTGAGCCCTCAATCAGCAGTTCCCAACTTAGAAGGATGTAAGCTACCTGTCCTGCCACCACAGTGCAGACCACAAACCTTCCTAATGTAAAACAACTGGTCTGAAGCCCAAGTGCTTAATCCAAAAGACTTAGAATGATAGCTACACTTTAATCAAGTTACTACCAAGCAGTAATAAATACAATTGAATACTTTAAAGAATGCCTGGATTAGTGCTCAAGTTATACAAACAAAGCTAGATTCAGCAGGCCTGGATCTAGTCTATGCTACAGCAAACAAGGTGTTCCAATTTCAGTGAGAAGCAGTTCAAATATGCAGGCACTATAAGCCTTTAACCAGAAATTCCCAGCTCAGAAGGGCAGAGTCCAGCCTCTCCTCCCACAAGAGTGTAGACTACAAACCCTCTTAATGTAAAATAACTGGCCTGAAGCCCAAGTGCTTAAACCAGAATTAATACACTTTTAGAATAGCAGACACTGAGCCCTCAATCAGCAGTTCCCAACTTAGAAGGATGTAAGCTACCTGTTGTGCCACTACAGTGCAGACCACAAACCTTTTTAATGTAAAACAACTGGTCTGAAGCCCAAGTGCTTAAACTAAAAGGCTTAGAATGAGTTACACCAAGCAGTAATAAATACAATTGAGTACTTTTAAGATGACGAAAAATCAAAATAAAGTAGGAAGAAACACAAATACAGTAAAAGCAGATAAAAAAAAAAATTAAGTGGAAAGAGAGAAAGGAGTAGCAGAAACTAAGCTGATTGGCCTTCTCAAATGTTCTCCCTGTACTGGGTAGAATGAGGTAATGACACTAGACTGGGAGGAGGGTCCCAGATCAAATTTACACTCAGGGCGGGCAACTGCAAAGCCACCAACTATAAAAACACTATACCAACAGGGAGGGATGGTGGGAAACAAACTGCAGAAATGTTTCTCACAGCTGAAAAGCAGCAGTGAGCCTTTAAATGAAAGTTTTAAACAGCTAAAAGAGCCTCTAGAAAAAAGAGTTTAACTGCAACAAGTTATCAGAAACAAACAACCCAACAGATGTTTAATAAAAGTAGACAATTTCTAGTTAATACCTCACACACAGTGATACTAGCTAGAAAAATACACAGTGCACAAAGTGCTATAAATAACAAAGAAATAAAGAACAAAATAAACAAAAAACAGGATACTTAATGTTATATATTATACCTCCGAGTTTCCTCAGTGTCCTTCCTTCGATAAGCTCAGTGTGAAATGGCAGAACACTCACAACTGAACTTCTTAGGTAACAGAAAGTTGAAACCTGAGACAGCTTTTAAGAAAGAAATCTCAAAAGAACCAATGAGGTGCTTAGTCTAAGCTGTAGTCCAGGTGACCTGAGTCAGCCAATGACCTCAAACAATTCTCTCTCACTGAAATGCCTGATGGCTTTGGCTAAACCAAGATCTCCCTGAATATGTGCTCAGACACACAGCCTCCACAAACACTAGGCCCAAATACAAGCCTGAATATGGAAATGCTACAAATATCCCCACTACTTAGAACAAACTGCAGAAATGTTTCTCACAGCTGAAAAGCAGCAGTGAGCCTTTAAATGAAAGTTTTAAACAGCTAAAAGAGCCTCTAGAAAAAAGAGTTTAACTGCAACAAGTTATCAGAAACAAACAACCAAACAGATGCTTAATAAAAGTGGACAATTTCCAGTTTATACCTCACACACAGTGAAACTAGCTAGAAAAATACACAGTACACAAAGTGCTATAAATAACAAAGAAATAAAGAACAAAATAAACAAAAAACAGGATACTTAATGTTATATATTATAGCTCCGAGTTTCCTCAGTGTCCTTCCTTCGATAAGCTCAGTGTGAAATGGCAGAACACTCACAACAGGTGGGTGAGCTCGACTTCCTCTAAAGACCTGTCACTAGTAGTGTAGCCCAAGATTTAGTCATTAGACCACTCCTCATTGACATTTACTTCTTGGAGGTCAAAGCTGATGTTAAGGGTTTGTGACTTACCAAGTTTGCAGATGACTGCAATCTTGGTGCCATCATAAACTCCCCAGAAGATACAGTTATCCTACAAAAAGGCCTGCCCCAAACAAATATCTGGTGTCAAAACCATGGACTAAAGCTAAATGCCAAGAAGTGTATAACTACATCCTTTAATAAGCATGCCCCCCCTTGAAACTATCACATTGACAACATACTCTTTAAAACTGATCCCGTAGTCATGGGTCTGGGAACCTATCTTAGCAAGAAACTGACCTTTGATCACTATGTATCCATTCCTCTAAGGAAATCTTTTTTTCATCACATAGCTTATATCTAAAGGTATGGCATTTAGGTACAGGAATGTAATCATTCTACTGTACTTAACTGATGTCAGTCACGGTGTATAATTGACCCTTTCGGTATGTACTTGTCCAAACCCTTATCACAACTGGAATATTCTCAACATTTCCTAAGAAAATCAAGGGCCTACATCATAAAATCTATAGAGACCATCTCAAAGCTTTGCCCCACTTCTCAATATCATACAAGTTATTGAGAGGTCACCTCTGTCTTTTGTATGGAGCGTCAATAGACCCTATCCTGTCAGACCTATTACACATTTGCAAGTTCAGTGGTGGCATAAGTATCTGCTCAAAGGATCTCCATCTCTTCTGCAATATAAATAGAACATGTTGGAGGGATAAGTACGCATCACAGAGAATTCCTCTTGTGTGGAGCTGTCTTCCACTATACATAAAGCAAAGTACTTCTTTTACTCTACACAAATGTAATTTAGATGAATGGATGGGTAACTGCAAATTCACCCCTGTTCTAGTACCCTTGCCCCTCATGGATAGGTGTGACATGTAAATGTCCCATTATATCCTTGTTCTGCCTGCATCTGGATTATTTGTATGCCAAATATAAGGGTTAAAGCCTACCACTGGAATGTAAGGCTAGTCTTCTTAAGATCTTCACAGATCAAGAGTCTGCTAAGTACCTATGATCCTAAGAACATGTGTACATATACACAATATATACATGCACTCAAACAGCTTTAATTTACTTTTTGTGGCATCTCCCCCCTGCTCCTTTACAAAGAAAATCCCATTTTGCTTGCCTACTAGGGATACACAGGCACAGTCTTGCACAATTTATCTGGCACTTTAGACTGAAACTACTAAAATTAGAAAAATATTAGGTATGAACAAGGAAGCAACATACAAACATTTACAAGATAGTTACAGTTTTTAAATGTCCCAGTGACTACAGTAACATCTGGTAACACTGAACCACTAAAAACAGGTTGGCCACTCCTGGGCACTGGTGAATTACTGGAACTCTGGCTGGAATTACAGGAACCTTCAAAAGGAAAACTTTAAGACAAATTATCAATGCTTGCATCAGGACTTTCACAATCACTACATAAAATGGAATTAGATGAACTGGAAACACTGGATAGCAATGGCTGGACAGTACTTGATCTGTCATCACAAATAATCAACCTTGAACTTCCACCCTTATCTGAAATACTTGGTCAAGGGAGATTAGTCATTAGTTGTGGAACAGATTTGTCAGACATCATTCTGGTACTGCTCACTCAGATTGACTTAACTGGATATTGGAGCACCTCATTCTGGTTGATACTCATTAAAAATTGCTTGAATGTGTCATTTGTTGCATTGAACTATGATGCCATCTCTAGTATGCACTATGCCGGGATGTGGTTCTGTGAAGTGTTACATGTTACACCTGTAGTGTCTCACTCTGTCCTCCCCCTCAAACAGCTAGATCAGGTTGTAGGATAAGTAATGCTCTTGCTGACTGATAATACACATAAAATGCTTTGTATGAACCTTTATGTTTGTAGTCCTGTAGTATGGTATTATTCTGTGTTGAAGGTTTGACTCTGACACTAGTATGTCAGTTCATATTTGTCTTCGAAGCATAATCTACAAAGGACTTATTCTTGTGGCATTGTGTGGAGTAGCTTGGTATTCCATTAGAGCTTTATACAGATCTGGTTGTTTTAATATTATTTTACCTGTTTTAAATGCTCTCTCAACTTTACTATTCAAGTATAGGTAATGTGGGCTTGACATAACATGTATGAAACAGTAGTTACAAACCTTTGGAATTCACTGGACATGAACTGTGCACCACTGTCACTACCCAATTCTACAGGCATATCACACCCCAAAAACATAATTCTGAATCAGGTTTTTCTCTGCTGTCTAACTGTATTTGGCACATGGATTAATGCTTTCTGGACATTAAAAGTTTTAACAGATTTTTCAATGTTAACTTCCTTAATCTACTTACCCTTACATACAACATTAAAATAGCCCACTTTGTAACCATTTCTTACAACTCCTGCCATGTGCAGGATATTTCTCTGGCTCGTTATGGTAACAGTTACACCTTGTGCATTTGCCAGGCTTATTCTCACTCTGTTTCTCAAACATCTACTTCCCTTCATGAACATTATATGGCTTTTTTAAACTGGGCCTACACTTTTATGTTTAACTTCACACACACACACATCATTTGCTATATTTAAATTTGCATTTTGCCATTTTACAAACTTAGCTGTAACTTTCGTGAGATAGTCCAATCACAATTCCATCTCTTATTTGCTGATCTTTAATATCTCTAAACCCACAATTTTCTACCAGTTCATGTAATCATCTTGCAGACATTTCCATACACACATACCCTTTGTCTGTACAATCTGTAAAAACATGTTCTCTCATGTATAATGCTTCTTTCTCATACACAAGTTTCACTGAGCTTGCTAATTACTGGCCCTCTAAGAATACAAAGGAGATATTTATAGCTTCAATTTATCTCCCCATAACATACAAAAGTGTGGTTGCCTGGTTTCTTTTGGTTCCTTATGTTATTGCATTCCAAAACTAAATCCTGTGAATCTGCCTTTCTTTGCATTCCAGCCAAATGGTCTTAAGAAGTCAAATGACTCTGGAGGATTAAACATGGTCAGGAAAAAAATAAATTCTGCAATTTGATAGCAAATGGCTTAAAGTCTGTAAAATGAGCATTTGCAAGGCAGTTTATTGATTTTCAATAAATATTACTAACTCTGAATTTAGGATTATTCATTGTGGTGTGCCATGTTTTTATAATTCATAATGGCATTTTTTTGGTTGTCAAGAATTAAGAAAAATCCCATTTCTGACACCAAGTCAGATGGTAGTACAAAATACCAGCTACTTCTAGTACTAACCATTTTGAATAAATCAGAATTCAGTATGACTTTTTTAAACAAGCAGCTTTATTACAAATAACATGGCAAATAAGCATAAACAGTGTTAATGCTTCAGCATCTCACACACAGCTGCCCACAACTCAGTACTCATAATGTATAATGGTACAGGAGTCTTCTTAAATGGAAACTGCTCTACATTTGTATTAAAAGAGAAGTACTACTACATACATATACACTATATATATATATATATATATATATATATATATATATATATATATATATATATACATGCACTCAGACAGCTTTGATTTACTTTTTATGACACAACACAAGCTAATATAAAATTAATAACATATTTCTGCATTTCATTCTTATTAAATGTGCAAGACTCTCTCACTGAGTGACAACTATCTGTTAACTTATAGCTATCTCTAAAAATGAACAGAAGAAAAAGACACACATACTCATTAAGGCAAATACTTCCTCTCACATCAAGGCAGCCTGTTATTAACAGTCTTAATAAAAAGTGAGCACCGCCTTACAGTATGACTAATGCTAACACTGCATTATTTCTTCTTTATCACTCTCCTCCGCATACAAAGTCACATCTATTTTCTAAAGTAATGGTACATCAAAGTAACTGATACATTTAGATAAGTACAGACCTTAGAGAAATGCTGCAAAACATAGATGAGATGTGGTGTTCCTGAAACACCTCAGATTTCCCTGCTGCCAACCTTAGATATAAAGTCAGAATTGTAGCAGTCAGCTAGATCAATGTATTATAAAAAAAAAGTACATATTCAGGAAGTCTAATGATAGTCAGGAATTAAATCTGTGTCAAGACAGTATCCGGTATATTAAAACTACTAATACGTTGTTACTGATCTACCATCTCCTATCTCTTTACCATCTTAATCAATATAGCACAAACCTATACTTTTAAGCTACCAAAATTCAAATGTAAAATTCTTTGGTCCATTGTCATGACTTCCTGCATATTCTATAAGATTCTGCCCACATGCAAAATATTCACTTCCTCTCCCTCCTAAATTTCAGAAAAAAATCATCCATCTCTGTTTAAAAGACTATCTCCTGTATGTTTAATCTTTCACTTTGACCTAGAACTATCCCTCTAACTGAGAAAATGAGAAGATAATCCCCTATCAAAAACATCAAACCCATCCTGTTCTGAACAGTTTAGACCTATAGTCAAACTTTCACCACTCAGCAAACTATTTACAAATAAATATTCATGTTTAGTGGCAACCACTACCTACTTAACAATTTTGTTGTTTATCTTCTGTTGATTGGGTTAGTCCCACTAGGCTAGCACCCTCTTTTCAGGGGAGACCCAAGGTGGTATGAGGAGAAATTTGGCCTAGACACTGAGGACCTCTTCCTACTCTTTTAGATAGATCTTTTACATCAATGTGAGCTACCACAAACCCAGGCAGATGGGGCCTCAATTTAATGTCTATCCAAAGGAAAGCACACTCAGGAGTATAGCACCACCATTATACTGCAATGCTGTGTCAACATTTAATCTTCCTGTGTGAGAATAGAGTCCACAGCCTTCTATACCAAAAGTCAAGCATGCTACTGCTGCACCACTGGCACTGACTGATTGCAGCAATTCTATCTTCCCTTAAAATGACCATAGCCTATGTAAAACATTACCTTCTCACTCATTTTGCCACTGTAGGCTTTGAAGAAGAGTCTACTATAAATTGACAAGTACCTTGCAAACTTTGAGAAAGTTCACTATTAAGACATGCTTTCTTATCCAGGAACACCCAAGATGCAAGAGCTATAAGGTTTTTTTTTTCAGCTGTAGCCTATTTTATTAGTATTTTGTCACAGGTCTAACATTCTGTTAAATAACATCTATAGAAAGCTAAGTATAGGCCAATGCCGGTGGATTATTTTTCTGTCCATAGACTTCAGTAGTTTGTAACTGACTTGTTATATATACATGAAAGTTGTATATATTAGCTGTATTTTCTGTTTCTCAAATAATACTGTAAGAGATAATAGACTAAAGAAGCCATTGAGGCCAGTCTATATATAGTAAATAAATAAAATATCTCATAGAAAATAGTTCTTTATGCTGACAACCTCCCTATACTACAACGAATAAAGAGTCTTTAGGAAAAAAAACATAGAGTTTGACAAATTTTTCATTTGGTTCCTTGACAACAACGTTCAAGTAAATTCTCTAAAGCTATATGCCAGCTCCACTGGCAAAGATGGATAAAGCCTTGATTAAGACCAAATTTGATTAGTTTCTCAGGCACCTGGTGGAGTTGACTAGAAAGGAAAAGAAAGGGGATAATCCCCTTATCTATCACATGTGAGTGGGGCAAGAAGCATGTCCAGGGCATACAAAGTGCACCAATTTCACTGGTGGAGACTGTTAAAATATACATGACATGCTTGATACAACAGGTGGAGTCATTTGGGGATTTATATCACTCATTGAAGTGAGTGACAGTCCCTCACTCTGTCTATGTCAAAGAATACATACTGGGCATGAAGAGAAGACCCTGGTTCCCATACAAATGAAGTCACCATTCCTGGCTCACTTGACTTTCACCTGAGGGAAACAAATGGACCAAAAAGTTCACAAAGCAAAGGGAACAAATTATCCAAATGAGTAGCCAAGGGTGGCTCAACTGAGCAGTGACAGATCAGAGCAAAAAGGCTATAAACCTAATACAGTTCTATTTGGTACCTCATGAAAATTTGGGATTTTATAATTGCAGATGTTAAGCTTCATATATGCTGCTTAACTTCTGCAATCGCAGCAGGAATAAAATTATCACAGCAATTGCAAATGTATTGCTTTCACCTTAATCCTGATCATTCTTTCCATCCCTATGTCTAAATAACTATCAAAAAATGTTTTCACACAACTAAAATATTCAATTTAACTCACTAAAATTGTAATCCCTGGCAATTGCTGATCAATAACAAATATATATATATATATATATATATATATATATATATATATATATATATATATAAATTATAACATCTTAAGTAAGCTGTAATTATTGCTCTAAACAAATCTCACAAAAGAGTTTCACTATCACTACAGACAGCTTGTATTAAGAATTTAATGAAGATAAGCAGGCTAGAGGCAGTGGACATCATCTCACATCAGTTTGCATACTCTGCAGTGGACAACAGTGAAGTATTTTGTACTATCTATACATCTGTCTTCCAGATGCAGAGATAGTGATCGCATTTTATTTTTCACTGAGGTGACTAAGAAAGTTCTTATATTTTGTTTGCCTTGAGATAAGAAACTAATAAATTAATGCTTTTCAAGCTTAGAAGGCATTAATGCAATCTGTACAGTTTAGTACTCTAACATAAAGAATGTAAAGATAAATAGATGAACATACATTCTCTGGATTCTAAGAGTATTTGTTAAACTGTCATGTTATGCAGACAGGACTTTTTGCCCTTACATCTGTTTGAATGTGTGACACATTTGTCGATCAGAAGTGCCAAGAAAGACAGATGACTGTATGTCATAATTTAAAATGGGATAACTGTACTTAATCTGACAATGTTTTTCAGCATGTTTAAAGTTCAGAGATTGTAAGCTTACATTTGTTCTGTAAGAGAACTATTTTGATAAGCAAAGAATGCATTTCACTTCCAGCTTGCATGCCATAAATTCCGATCCTCCTTTCCTGAAAGCATCATTTGCAGTGCTGTAAGAAAATATATGTTTAAGTATTGAACAGTGAATATAGATTTTCTTTCTTCCTGAAAATGCAATGAAGAGAAAAATGTTGTTTTTCTTGATGTACAAAAGCCCCATGGGTGTCATAAAAATAAACATTGTTTAAAAAAAAAATATTTATTGTGCATACACTAAAGACAAAACTGAAAATATCCTAATTTGTAATAGGCATAATTCTTACAAATTACAATTGATAGTTTGGAAAAAGAAATAATCAGCATGGAGGTTATATGTTGTCATTACAAAAGGGTTCTCATCCAGGAAAAAAGAGGTAATAGTTGCCCTCTACTCGGCACTCATTAGACCCATTATAAAGTACAACGCCCCTTTTGGAATGTATCTCACAAGACATCTGCAGCAGCTGGAAAGGCCACAGAAGTACCTCACAAAGAGGATTCCTGGCCTCAAACAGATGCCCTAGACTGACTGTCTCAAAAAACTCCAGCTTTACTCTGTAGCATATCACCTACTCCGAGGAGATCTCTGCCTAACATATAAAGCTATGTTAAACCCAGAGCTGTTGGACATGCTACACCTAAAGAAATCCCAATCCCTCCAAGCTACACACTCTAAGGATTTAAACCTTGTCACCATAATAAACAGGACATGCTGGAGGGATAGATTCCTGTCCCAGAGACTTCCTATACTCTGGAACAAGCTACCCATCTATGTCAAGCAAAGTTCCTCATTAGCACTCTTCAAGAAAAATCTTGATAAGTGGATGTGGAATAGGAAATACACCCTGGGGATCACTTCTGTGGCTATGCTCGACAGGGGCACAGGAAATTAACTTTCTTGGGTGGTGTAAGACAGGGATCCTTGTTGGCTAGGCTTACCTTGCGCCAATAGCCTAGTACCTACCTATGAACTAAGATTTTAGTGAACTATGCTAGATGAAATCCATATAGGACATATAACATAAGCTAATTATATTATACTATGCTGAGTAGCATAGTCATATTCCAAACTTTTAAAACAATATTTTACCAAATGGAACATATGCAAGTGTAAATTCCCAGGTTCAAAAGGTTTTCTTTTGGTTGTTTTGACTGAATTTGTGTATGTGTTTTCTTACTGTCATAAATTAATATCTCAAGTAAACTGGAATCGCAGTAGATTTAACTAATCAGTATTACAAGATGGACAAGATCGTTCATATATATGTGTGTGTGTGTGTGTGTGTGTGTGTGTGTGTGTGTGTGTGTGTGTGTGTGTGTGTGTGTGTGTGTGTCCATGTAGTATCAGACAGACACTATCATCCAACATGCTTTCACCAGGTGGAGATGTAAAGACAAGACAGGCATGCCTATAAAACCACATTAGATGTAACTGCATGCAAATTATTGGAAATGCTTCACTAACCTCTGAATGGAAAACAGTCATGGTTTGACAGAAAATATAGAAAAAATGCTAGAAAACTCATCACTTTTCCAAGTTCTTGCCTCATAAACAAATAAGTAATACCTGATAAAAACAGAGGGTTGTAACAGAAAGACATTTTTTAGTTATTTTTTAGTTAAAGTTAAGATCTAAGGAGGTAAACCAGCATAAGCTTTTATATGGTTGAAACAGCTAAAGCTACAAAGCTTTTGTGTTTACTGTAAAAACAAAGTAACAGATAATTTTGTAAAATCAGAAGATTCAGGGTTTGATTCCAGGCTAACCAGTAACTGTTAGTCTGACACATATCAAATTAGGTATTTTGTAGTGTAAGGTAAATTCAAGTAAAGGTATTTATTTTGTGTCAGGAAACCTCAATGTTTTCATGTTTATTCCACAGTTGTGAGAAGAAATTAATATGTGTTTTGCAAAAGAATTTCAACATTAGAAAAGCTGAGTAGATATATGGAAACCTCCATGAATGTAGAGGATGGTAACCAACAGAAAAAATGGCAATTGTTTCAAGTCAGTGGTAATTAATATATTATAACTGTATCCAGATCATATTACGCATATAGCTATGTGAAAATTTTCACAAAAAGTTTTTTTTTTTCTGAAATTATAGGAGAATAAATAGAATTACATTCTAAAGGCAGATTTCATATTCAGATGTTTCCTGCATGACGTTAGTGATATGTGATCAGTAATTCTCAAATCCATTCTCAAAGAAATATGAATAAAATAGGCTTAAATTAATTGACTGATTATTTGATTAATTAAGAAAACATAATGAGAAAAGGTAATCAAGTTACAAACAGTAAAACAATGGAAATGCATTGAAAATCGTGAGACAAAA
This sequence comes from Protopterus annectens, assembly GCF_019279795.1. NCBI lineage: Eukaryota > Metazoa > Chordata > Ceratodontiformes > Protopteridae > Protopterus > Protopterus annectens. The sequence goes on along the minus strand of NC_056740.1, from coordinate 205,564,735 downwards.
ACTATTAGGACTACTTGCAGAATTACAGATGATGTATCAGACAGTGTTAAATGACATTTTTCATATTGTGCATTGGGGGAATGGTTACTTAGGGAGCATGAACCACTTTTAGTGGTTTCATTTTTATTTTATAGCAACATTGATAATGATTTTCTTATCTTAAAGATTAGGGTATTAGCAATGAGTTCTAGCAGTTGGCATGGAGGGTCAGGTTGTGAGCAGTAATTCCTCTGATACAGAATTTGATTCTCTCAGCCATCATTTGCCTACCGTGTGTCCTTAGTCAAGTCACTTTACCAGACATTGCTCTCAGGTTGTCTCTAAAAAGTGACTGTGTGTCCAGTGGGCCTAGCTAGTTGACAAATGGGTATCACTGGAGCAGAAGATTTTGTTAGAATGTTAAACATAGAAAATATGGTTACTTTAATGCTCAGCATGGTGTGTTTACATTTTCCATACAGTTTTCACAATATACACAGGATGTGTATGATTTTCACAATATGCACAGCATGTGATCAGACCGATTTTTAATACATATTACCAGTGACACTATTCAAGAATCAGCTTGAAAAGTGTAATGCCATGTTCATTGTAACATTACCAACAAAGTAAACAAGTAGTAAACATTATTTAGCAAAATTCAGGATATCATTGATCAGACTTCATTTATGTGAGTTATTTGAAGAGCAATGATCATAGAATATGGGAAATAATAGGTTACTAACAGGGTGTTTCACTTAGGAAAAAGTACAGTTGTGTAAAATCTTACCATAATGATAGATGTCTTTCTCTTCATTGTTTCAGTATTCATTACACTAGGGATCCCCTGCCAAGGGTGTCCCAACGTTCAGCCAGTATCACAAATCCTTTAGGTTGCTTTAAGGTATGCCATACATCACGCATATGCTCCTTGTGTAGTGTAGAGCATAACGACGATGTCTGGACAAACCATCCTCAGAACTGACAGCCCCAGTAGAAATGCCAGTCCAGAGAAAAGAAAGGTAATCAGTACATCCAGAAGATAAATGGACCAGGGGTGGGGGTGGAATGGAGTGAATACTGCAACAGTGAAGAGAAGGACATCTACCATTATGGTAAGATTTTACACTGTACTATGTCCTTCCATTTCACTGTTGCAGTAGTCATTACACTAGGGAGAGTGCCAAAGCTCAGGAAGCAGAGAGAAAGGAGGAAGGACCAGCAAAGTCTCTAGGAAACCATGAAGGATGGCCCTAGCAAAAACAGCTTTAGCTCTGAAAATTCCATGCAACTTGCAGTGCTTGATAAATGTATGCACAGAAGTCCAGGTAGCTGCCTCAAGAACAGAGTTAGTATCCAAACCCATGAAAAAAGCACCAGAAGAATCCACAACTCTACTGAATAAACCTTAACAGAAGAAGGAAAGCTCCTACTATGAAAGAAATAACAAAAAGAAATGGCTTTAGAAATCCAAGAATAAGTAATTTGCTTGGACACAGCCAATCCTAAGGACCTAGGATGAAAGGAAACAAAGCTGATCAGATTTATGAATAGTCTTAGTCTTATCCAAATAAAATCTGAGTTGTCTATGCACATCCAATGTGTGCAGCAACTTCTCATTGGCAGATTGCGGAGAAGGGGGAAAAAGTGGCCATATTAATAAACTGATTAACAGACAACTCATTCACTACCTAAGGCATAAAAGAGGGATTAGTATGAAGGGACACTCTGTCCTTATGAAACACCAAAAAGGAGGACAAGACATAAGGGCTTGAAGCTCAGACACCCATCTGGCAGAAGTTAGGGCTAAGAAAATTAGTCTTCCAAGAACAATGTTGCAAGGAAGCTGAGGCTGCAGGCTCAATAGGGGCCTGGCTCAATTTTTCTAAAACAAAATTAAGAACTCAGAGAGGAGGAACAGGCTTCCTGGGAGGCCTAATATGAAGGATGCCTTTAAGGAATTGTTTAGTTTCAAATCTAGAAGCTAAAGGAGGTAATAACGGCAGACAAGCAGAAATAACTGATAAATCGGCCTTAACAGAAGAATAAACCAACCCACCATTGAGCAATTCACACAGCTAAAGGAGAACCTAAGGAACATCCACAGAAAGTGGAGCCAGGTTACAGGAAAGATACCAAACAGAAAACCTGTTCGATTTGGATAAGTAGGATTTCCTAGCAGTGGGTTTCCTGGCCTCCTGTGGTACTCTAAGCATGTCCTTACAAAAAAAGGTGTCTATGTGGAATCAAAATCCTGTCACCCACAATGTCAATTGAAGAGTGGACAGGTGGGGTGGATGAGAGATCCCTTGTCTTGTATGAGCAGGTCCACCCTGTGAGGTAACTTGTGATGATTGTCCTTGGCTAAATGCAGAAGAAGAGGGAACCAATGCTGTTTCAGCCAAAAGGGACTCACCAACAAGATTTGAACAGGACTTTTGGAATGAGGGTAAGGGCAGGAAAAGCATAAAGAAACATCCCCTTCCAAGAAAAAGACAGGGTGTCCACCTTCCAAACCAGAAGACCTGGGACTCCGCACAAAATAGAGGAAGTTGTCTGTTCAGAAGGGAGGCAAAAAGATTCATTTGAGGAGTACCCCACTGGTGGACAATATCCAGAAACACATCCCAGTAAAGCATCCATTCATGGAATTGAGTTATGGACCTGCTCAGAGATTCTGACACAATGTTTTGACCTGAAGGAATCTACACTGCCTGAAGAGTCACTTGGAATCAGATAGCTAGTTCCCACACTAGGAGTGCCAGCCAGCAAAGAAGATAATACCTTGTCCTACACCTCCCACCCCCATTTGTTGGCATACTACATCACTGTGGCATGTCTGTAAACACCATGAGAGGTCCTGGGGAGAAAAGAGGATGAAAGGCCTGAAGAGCCAGCAGAAGAGCTCTCATCTCCCTGACGTTGATGTGGTCTTTCTGTTGAAGAGGCGACCAGACCCTTGCACCTTTAGGGAGCCAAAAGCTGCTCCCTATTCCACATCTGAGGCATCTGTGAACAGCTCCTGAGAGGGAAGAGGTGGATGAAAAAGGAGCCCTGGATTGAGAGTCAACTGCTGAATCCACCACTTGAGTTCCTGCTTAAGACAAGGGAGAAGAGGAACTAAGAAATTGAGGGGATGAGAATGCTGAAGCCAAACTGATTTTAGAAAGTACTGAAGTTTTCTCGTGTGGAATTTGGCAAAAAGGAGCATAGAAATAGTGGAAGCCATGAACCCCAGAGCTTTCAGAAATTCCCTTGCTGTTATGGAGGTCAGAGGAAAAGGGACTGAAAAAAGGAAATGAAAATAAGGGCCTTGGGAGAAGGCAGGGATACCAGCACAGAAACAGTCTGGAATCTGCACCCCAGAAAGATATGATTCTGAGAAGGAGTTAGAAAGGACTTTTTATGATTTATAGGGAACCCCAGGCTCTGCAGAAGGGAGATTGCAAAATGAAGATTTTGCAACAAGATCTCTGGAGAAGATGACTGAAACAGGAGGTCATCAAAGTAGGGAAAGACTTGGATACCCCTTAGCCTGCAAAAAAAATCACAGGAGCGAGGCATTTGTTGAATACCCTAGGGTCAGTAGAAAGGTCAAAGGGCAAAACAGAGAACTGAAAATGCCAGGAAGCAATAGAGAAACGTAAAAACATCCTGAAAAGGGGATAAGCATCCTTGAGATCCAGAGAAGCCATTTAAGCCTGAGGAACCAAATGAGGGAACAAAGTCTAAAGGGACAACATTCAAAAAGAGGGAACTTTCAGAAAAGTATTTAGATGAGAGAGGTCAAAAAGTGGTCTCCAAGTACACTGTTTCCTAGATACTAGGAACATTCTGGAGTAAAATCCTCTCCCCCTTTGGGAAACTGGAACTTCTTGAATAGTACCCCGAGTCAAGAGATCCGGAAGCACCCCTGGAAAAAAGGACAGCTGTTTCTGATGGGGCTGAAGAATTCCCATAAAAGGGGGAAGAGATTTCCAGACCGCAAAATACTGTTGGCAAATAATGGACAGAACCCAGGAGTCCTGAGTTATCTTTAACCAAACCAAGAGAGACAGAAAAAGGAGAAGAGAAAGAGGAATGTGGCTGGAAAGAATATGATAGTCAAACAGCACCTGGTTTATCAGGAAAAGGAGACTTCTGGGGCACAGGAGTCTGAGTTCCTTTAGTAGGAAGAGCCCGCTTCCCACCTTTCTTGCCCTTGGGAGGAGAGCAAGATTGCCTATGAACAAAGGCTGGATTATGGGGTAATTTCTCTGAACCTTAGGTACAGAAGAAACAAAAAGATTTTAAGTTCCTGTAAAGCCTTGCCCTTATCCGGAAGGTACTTGAACAAATCAGCAGCAGCTTTGCCAAACAAGTGTTTATTATCCAGAGAAGCATTATAGGTTCATAGATTCATAGGTAGGTACTAGGCTATCGGCCCTAGGGCCTATACAAGCCTAGCCATAACAATTCCCTGGCTATTTCCTCCCACACTATTTACTTTCCTGGACTCATGTCAAGCAGGGTGACTGACGTGATCCCTGGGGTGAATTTCCTTTCTCCCATCCAGTCATCAAGGTTCCTTTTGAAGAGGGCCAAAGAGGTGCTCTACTTGACATGTATGGGCAGTCTATTCCAGAGTCTGGGGAGTCTCTGGGTCAGGAACCTATCCCTCCAGCATGTTTTGTTTATTGTGATGACAAGGTTTAGATCCCTGGAGCGTGTGGCTCTGAGGGATTGGGATTTCTTTAAGTGTAGCATGTCCAACAGCTCTGGGTTTGACATGGCCTTGTAGGTTAAGCAGAGATCACCTCTGAGTAGACAATATGCGACAGGGTATAGCTGGAGTTTTTTAAGGCAGTCAGCATAGGGCATCTGCTTTAGGCCTGTGATTCTTTTAGTGAGGTATTTCTGCGGCCTTTCCAGTTGTTGCAGATGTCTTGAGAGGTACATACCAAATGGGGTGTTGTATTCTATAATGGGTCTAATGAGGGATGAGTACAGTGGGACAATGACCTCCTCTTTTCTAGATGAAAAGCCCTTAGTGTGGCACATAGAAGGATTTCCTGACTTAGCCTTAATATCATCAGGCAAAGGTTGAAGCCGAAGCCAAGAATATCTCCTCATCACAGACCCTAAAGCAGCAACCCTACAGGAAGCATCTGCTGCATCATAACTTCACTTGATGGAATAACAAGCCACCTGGGAGGAAGCCCCTAACAGGGAAAGGGCAGAAGTATTTCCTTCAGAGTCTGGAAGAAATTATCTGACAGACCTGAGAAAGAAGAACCAACATGTACCTAGACATAGGGGTCTGATAATTGACAGCCCTAAAAGCTAAAGTAGCAGAGGTGTAAACCTTTTTCCCCAACCTTTCCATAGTTCTGCTATCTTGTCAGAAGGCAATCATTTTGAAGAAGGAAGCAATTGAGATGGTTTGTCAGAAGCCACAGACACCACTGAAGGACACGTTTAAAGAAATTCAAAGAACTCCAGCACCCTACAAGACCTATCAGCTTACTTAGGAGTAGTGGGCTGGGAGTTAGCAGCCTTAGAAGCATTAGAAAAGGCATCCAACAATGCAGCCAGATCAGGAGGTACAGCAAAAGGCCAGGAAGAGTCTGTCTGCCGGAGCTCATTATACCTTTTCTGCACTTCAGAAACCAGAGCATAATCCCATTTAAAAAAACTCCATCATCCTAGAGATTGTCCCCAAAAGAAATTTCCTCAAAAGCAGTATCAGGACAAGTACATTCCTCTTCCTCAGACCCATAATCTAAAGGAGAGGGAATCTGAGAGGAATAGGCAAGAGATTATTCATCTGAATCTGCCACTTCCTGAAAAGAATCCTGCTCCCTGGATCTTTTAAGGGGAGCAGAGGACCAAGGAGGAGCCAGAACAGAGACACCCTGAGGAGGCTTTAAAACCATCAAAGCATTAAACAACCCCTGAGTGAAACTTTGCCATTCACTCTGTGGGTCTTTAGGAGCTGAAGAAATATGCTTAGTTTTCTACTTTTTCTTTAAAGGGATGTTGCCTTATGAAATGTAGAAGGCTCTGACCCCAGAGAGCATTCAATGGTAATAGGGATCTCTTCTCTGACTAACATTTAAGGAACACCCCTAGGACCCTTGGAAATAATCAGCCTCGGTTCCATTTGAAAGTCTGATGCGGACATCTGCAAGGCCTCCAAGGACATCCCTAAGGTTGAATCCCTGCCGGCCTCTAACATGGTTGTGGCCAAAGAATCCAACAGTGAAGTCAGATGAACTGCCAGGTTTTCACTCACCTCAAGAGGAACGTCTTGCATAGGCTACACAGCAGAAGAATCCGGCCTAGATTTCTTGGCCTTCTTCTTCCCAAATGGCTACCCCCTCAGAGCAGGAAGTTCCTTCCATAGCATATTTAACTAAGAGCTTAAGACATTGATTCTGTAGATACAATGCCTAAGAAGAAAGCCTACTATGGAGATTCTTGGGAACAAAAGCCTGACAGACTGAACAGGATGTATGATCACAGGAAGCACCAAGGCAAAACAGGCACTGCTTATGAGGGTCTTTATGGGGATTCTTTTTCCTACACTAGCATTTACCCCTCCTGGATGACATGACACCCCCTCAAGCAACAAAGAATAAAATAAAAGATAAGATACAAAAAAAAACAATGGGGCACTTATCTGCAACAGCTTGGTGAATCAGTAATGGAACAGGCATCCAGACCAATGATCAAGAAATGGTGGCAAAGAAATTCTGAGGGTGGTATGTCCAGATGTCACCTTTATACACTACGCTACACAAGGAGCATATGTGTGACATACAGTGTACCTTAAAGCAACCTAAAAGGTTTAGCACATTGGCCAGATGTCAGGCCACCCTTGGCAGGGAATCTCTAGTGAAAAGAATACTGCAACAGTGAAATAGAAGGACATCAGCAGTTACAAAAAAAAATGATTTTTAATATACTTCAGGACAAAAAGTAGGAAAAATGTTAGTAGGAGATTGGCTTGTGGAAGTGCCATGAGAGCTGCAAAAGTATGAAGGGTAAATGTAAATGGCTGTTATATGTCGGATTCAAGGAGGTCAAATCTTGACCTTGTTAATATGAGGCTAAACAGATAAATACTTCCGTGGTTAGCATAAGGAAATGAGAGATGTGTTGATTCCCAGTGATAAAACAGAGAATGTGAAATACAAAGACTGCACTATCATTTCAGGCAGTAAAAATTAAATTAAAGTACCTCCTCACCACCTATCAGAACTTATCTTAGTACATTTTCACCAACACTCACTAACCTCTCTACTCTCATAGGTTCATAGGTGTATACTAGGCTGATGACCATTAGGGCCCTTGTAAGCCTAGCCATGCAATCCAAATGTGACCCACAAATTTGATTTACATAGGGGTGATTTACTGGCTACTTCT